>NW_020864418.1:0-13436 GCF_003713205.1 Coffea eugenioides | reverse complement strand
ATAGGTCGGACGAACAATCAAGGACAACACGAGATTGCTCAAGAACGCTTGCCAAAAGCAAGTAAAGGAACGAAATTCTCACAAGAAGAAAATCGAAAGAAGACAATTTCATTAATCAATCGAGTCTACCCTTAATGCTTACAAAGCAAGCCTTTATATTGGCAAACTAACGAAACCCTAATGCTAGTAAAAAGGAAATAAAGGTTCGGCCAGGCCTTGGACAAGGTGGGCCGACCCATGACTCAACAAGCCCTACAACTAGTAACTAATCCAAACAATAACTTGACAGCTCAAGACTAAAAAGGCCCAACAGTTGGCCGACTCCCTTTAATTGGAAAAACTACAAAGACTAACTAGCGGGCTAGAGCCGAAACTAACAACCATCAGTTGGCTCCTCGTGGGCTTGGATCAATGTGTAGGTAACTTGACTAACATCCTTCAAGCCTTCAATGTCTCTATGAAAGCCTTGAGTCAAGGCCGCCATCCATCTCGCCATCCGTGCACACATCAGTCCCCTCCTCTTGAGAAGGATTTGTCCTCAAATCTGGATGGAGATGAATAATACTAACAAGTGTTAGTAGTATGACACCACAAATAGACAGTGCGCTTGGAGGTCAGCCACGTTGGGTACAAATAAAAGGTCATGAGCCAAGTTAAATGCCGTTTGGTCAGCTTCATGAGGCTCTCAAACAAGGACATGTGCCAAGATAGGAAAGAGCTTGTGTAAGGCTCGTGAAAATTCCAGGTAGCAATCCAAAGTTCTTTAGCAGCCTTCGGCCATGGATTGTCATATTGTCACCTGACATGAGTGGCAGCAATGAAGTGAAACGCACTCCATACGACTCGCACGAATTTGCGCAAGATGGAGTTGGTAAAGTAAGCTTGTGGTGACCAGCTTTTGGACATGTGAAGAAGCACGAATATGCACCACTTTTAGCAGGAATAAGGACGAAATCGGGTTGCAAGTCTTTAATCATAGTTGGGAAATTTTGGATAGCATTACAACCTACAAAAACAAAATAACCTTCAACTTGAAACAATTCAGAAATCGGGTAAAGAACTAATGGGACATTATTAGCTAGATGGTAAGAAGGTGTAGAGCAAGATTTAAATGAGAAAACTCCCTTTGACACTTCAATATTCCTTCCACCATTTGATTCAACTTGAGATTCCAGTGCTAGTCCTTTACACTTCTCATCAACACCTACACAAGAGCAACAAGAGTTAGTGCTAGTAACATGCTCAAAATAAGGCAAAGGTGAAGAATGAACCATAGGTAGCGAACAAGCAGTAGAATCTGGAATTTCCCTTTTAAGATGAGCTCGAATGAATCCTCCAATGGCACGGACAGGTTTGAATGGACATTGTTCCATGAATTGATACCAAAGAGATTTAGTTCCTAGAAGACAAACCCCATGGAAACTCACAAAGTGTTCAAGTGACTTGGGAATGGAACATGCCATGACCAACTCTACTTGACTTTGTTTAAGCTGCACAAAAGAAGAGGTACTAAACAAAACACATGTTAGCTGGTTAGCAAACAAAATGTTCACACTTTCAGCCTTTGTAAACACGGCCAACTCCTTCTTTTTACTCTTCACTAAGGCCAAATTATTCTTGCCTTTTCCCACTCCATTCTTCTCGGACAATTGCTCACTCATTGTACATGAGGTTTGATTTTCATTGTCTATCTAGCTCATGTTCATGGCTCAGTTGTAACTCATTCATATTTGGCTCTTCAATCAACGAGGGACTAGGATGAATTTTCCCTTTATTACCACCGGTTGACACATGATTAAGTTGTTCCAAGTGGGAATCCAACACTTGGCTAAGTCTTTCCATCATAGAATCAACCAATGCTTTATTCCGACTTCGGAATTCTTCCCTCGATTTACGAAGCGTTGACTCAATTCGAGAATTCTCAAACTCCTTGTCTTGATTGTCAAGACACTTCTCAGATGAATCTCGTTGGCTTGAGGTGGACCTCAATTTAGAGGTTTGGCGCAAACTTCTTTGCTCCTTCTCATATTCAGCACAATCTCGTTTATACCCTTCATATACACGCGAAGCACGGTAACGTTCCATCTCCTCCCGAAACTCATGTTGTGAACTAGATTCCATGGAACTAGAGTGCTTGGGAGTAGGCCGCTTGGAACCCCTCCTCTTGAGAGGCTCATTCTCCAAGAATTCTTGGTTGTATGAGTAAGAGGCAACTTCCCTAGGCATGATTACGTGACCTGCCAAAATGGTTAGCAAAGAAAAAGAGATTCCTCACGACACACAAGCTCACGTGTATGTGCTCATCACTCGTGTATCACTCAAAGCACTCAAATAAGCTTACCAAAATTCCTTACCTTGCCGATTTGAGTAGTTGAGAAATGCCGCGCAAAAATCCAAAAATTGTTCACCCAACTTCAGCACAAGAGTAACCGAGAACAAAGACACAATTTGGAAACAATTCGGACACGACGGTGTAAGGTTTTGGCAATTTCCTAAGGCGGACAAATTTGGAATACGCGAGAATGGAAAAGGAAATAAGCAAATGCGGGATTTGGAAGTTTCCTAATTTAAATGGACTTAGTCAAGTGGAAATTGGAGAGTTATCCAAGCTGTCCACTTAGTTTCCTAATTGAATTTGGAAACAAGTTAGTTTTTGGTAACCCTTTGGAAAACCTTTTCTTCTTGTAACAACGTTTAGAAACTTCCAAATTCTACTCAAAGAAGGATTGCACAAATCAAATTTGGTTTAGGAAACCTTTTGGGAAACCCCTTTCCTTCTCGTAACAACTTTAGAAGGTTCCAAATTCTACTCCAAGAAGGATTGCACAAATCAGAAATTTCCTTCCCACAATTCGGTTGCCTTCCCTTTTTTTTCTCTCTCTTGTTGTGTTTTTCCAACCGATCCTTCCTTCTCTCTTTTTTTTTTCGTTTCTGTTTTGTTCCCTTTTTTTTTACTTGTAACAAACCAACACAACACAAAGATTTGACCGAATGGACTATTGTTTTTCCAGATTTGTGTTCGGCCAATTCAATCACACAAGAAACCTTCAAGATCCTTAAGATCCTTCAAGAACTCCCAAGTAAGTTATCAAGAACTTCAAGATTGTGGTCAAGAAATTCAAGAAACTCAAGATTCTTGTAGGTTCACTTCAAGATTCACAAATACCAACAAGTTTTACCAAAATTCAGATTTGAAAAATAAGTAAACAACTTGGATGAAGCAAGCAATACTTGGACAGATTTGAAACAAAGAAACCCTAGCCGCCGCCCCACTTGTTTTCTTGTTGCTCAAGTGATGACTAACTACCAAGAACCTTACGGCAAATTTTGGACAGAAATTATCAACAAACTAGACACAAACACAAAAGATATAACACACCAACAGATTTTGTGTTCGGATGAACAGTAACGTGAACAGTGTCGGTGAACAGTACGATGAACAGTGTCGGTAAAACAGTACGATGAACAGTGACTTTTTTTTTTTTTTAACAAGGCAGCGGACAAAACACAAAAACCCTACGACACAACTACGAAAAACAAGGATATAATGAAAGATACCTCCACCTAAGCTCTGAAGCCAACTGATACGGTCCTCGATCAACACGTTTCGAGACACGTAGCACGTTTGCCCAAGGATCTAGCGACGTTGTCCAACGCTTGGATTGCGGGACCCAAAATCAACACGGACGACACGAGTTGGTTTAAGGTGGTAGAACAATGACTCCAATCGAGGTGAATACTCAAGTGGATAGGTCGGACGAACAATCAAGGACAACACGAGATTGCTCAAGAACCCTTGCCAAAAGCAAGTAAAGGAACGAAATTCTCACAAGAAGAAAATCGAAAGAAGACAATTTCATTAATCAATCGAGTCTACCCTTAATGCTTACAAAGCAAGCCTTTATATTGGCAAACTAACGAAACCCTAATGCTAGTAAAAAGGAAATAAAGGTTCGGCCAGGCCTTGGACAAGGTGGGCCGACCCATGACTCAACAAGCCCTACAACTAGTAACTAATCCAAACAATAACTTGACAGCTCAAGACTAAAAAGGCCCAACAGTTGGCCGACTCCCTTTAATTGGAAAAACTACAAAGACTAACTAGCGGGCTAGAGCCGAAACTAACAACCATCACTTGGCTCCTCGTGGGCTTGGATCAATGTGTAGGTAACTTGACTAACATCCTTCAAGCCTTCAATGTCTCTATGAAAGCCTTGAGTCAAGGCCGCCATCCATCTCGCCATCCGTGCACACATCAGTCCCCTCCTCTTGAGAAGGATTTGTCCTCAAATCTGGATGGAGATGAATAATACTAACAAGTGTTAGTAGTATGACACCACAAATCGACAGTGCGCTTGGAGGTCAGCCACGTTGGGGACAAATAAAAGGTCATGAGCCAAGTTAAATGCCGTTTGGTCAGCTTCATGAGGCTCTCAAACAAGGACATGTGCCAAGATAGGAAAGAGCTTGTGTAAGGCTCGTGAAAATTCCAGGTAGCAATCCAAAGTTCTTTAGCAGCCTTCGGCCATGGATTGTCATATTGTCACCTGACATGAGTGGCAGCAATGAAGTGAAACGCACTCCATACGACTCGCACGAATTTGCGCAAGTTGGAGTTGGTAAAGTAAGCTTGTGGTGACCAGCTTTTGGACATGTGAAGAAGCACGAATATGCACCACTTTTAGCAGGAATAAGGACGAAATCGGGTTGCAAGTCTTTAATCATAGTTGGGAAATTTTGGATAGCATTACAACCTACAAAAACAAAATAACCTTCAACTTGAAACAATTCAGAAATCGGGTAAAGAACTAATGGGACATTATTAGCTAGATGGTAAGAAGGTGTAGAACAAGATTTAAATGAGAAAACTCCCTTTGACACTTCAATATTCCTTCCACCATTTGATTCAACTTGAGATTCCAGTGCTAGTCCTTTACACTTCTCATCAACACCTACACAAGAGCAACAAGAGTTAGTGCTAGTAACATGCTCAAAATAAGGCAAAGGTGAAGAATGAACCATAGGTAGAGAACAAGCAGTAGAATCTGGAATTTCCCTTTTAAGATGAGCTCGAATGAATCCTCCAATGGCACGGACAGGTTTGAATGGACATTGTTCCATGAATTGATACCAAAGAGATTTAGTTCCTAGAAGACAAACCCCATGGAAACTCACAAAGTGTTCAAGTGACTTGGGAATGGAACATGCCATGACCAACTCTACTTGACTTTGTTTAAGCTGCACAAAAGAAGAGGTACTAAACAAAACACATGTTAGCTGGTTAGCAAACAAAATGTTCACACTTTCAGCCTTTGTAAACACGGCCAACTCCTCCTTTTTACTCTTCACTAAGGCCAAATTATTCTTGCCTTTTCCCACTCCATTCTTCTCGGACCATTGCTCACTCATTGTACATGAGGTTTGATTTTCATTGTCTATCTAGCTCATGTTCATGGCTCAGTTGTAACTCATTCATATTTGGCTCTTCAATCAACGAGGGACTAGGATGAATTTTCCCTTTATTACCACCGGTTGACACATGATTAAGTTGTTCCAAGTGGGAATCCAACACTTGGCTAAGTCTTTCCATCATAGAATCAACCAATGCTTTATTCCGACTTCGGAATTCTTCCCTCGATTTACGAAGCGTTGACTCAATTCGAGAATTCTCAAACTCCTTGTCTTGATTGTCAAGACACTTCTCAGATGAATCTCGTTGGCTTGAGGTGGACCTCAATTTAGAGGTTTGGCGCAAACTTCTTTGCTCCTTCTCATATTCAGCACAATCTCGTTTATACCCTTCATATACACGCGAAGCACGGTAACGTTCCATCTCCTCCCGAAACTCATGTTGTGAACTAGATTCCATGGAACTAGAGTGCTTGGGAGTAGGCCGCTTGGAACCCCTCCTCTTGAGAGGCTCATTCTCCAAGAATTCTTGGTTGTATGAGTAAGAGGCAACTTCCCTAGGCATGATTACGTGACCTGCCAAAATGGTTAGCAAAGAAAAAGAGATTCCTCACGACACACAAGCTCACGTGTATGTGCTCATCACTCGTGTATCACTCAAAGCACTCAAATAAACTTACCAAAATTCCTTACCTTGCCGGTTTGAGTAGTTGAGAAATACCGTGCAAAAATCCAAAACTTGTTCTCCCAACTTTAGCACCAGAGTAACCGAGAACAAAGACACAATTTGGAAACAATTCGGACACGATGGTGTAAGGTTTTGGCAATTCCCTAAGGCGGACAGATTTGGAATACGCGAGAATGGAAAAGGAAATAAGCAAATGCGGGATTTGGAAGTTTCCTAATTTAAATGGACTTAGTCAAGTGGAAATAGGAGAGTTATCCAAACTGTCCACTTAGTTTCCTAATTGAATTTGGAAACAAGTTAGTTTTTGGTAACCCTTTGGAAAACCTTTTCTTCTTGTAACAACGTTTAGAAACTTCCAAATTCTATTCCAAGAAGGATTGCACAAATCAGATTTGGTTTAGGAAACCTTTTAAGAAACCCCTTTCCTTCTCGTAACAACTTTAGAAGGTTCCAAATTCTACTCCAAGAAGGATTGCGCAAATCAGAAATTTCCTTCCCACAATTCGGTGCCTTCCCTTTTTTTTTTCTCTCTTGTTGCGTTTTGCCAACCGATCCTTCCTTCTCTCTTTTTTTTTCGTTTCTATTTTGTTCCCTTTTTTTTTTTTTTTTTACTTGTAACAAACCAACACAACACAAAGATTTGACCGAATGGACTACACAAGAAACCTTCAAGATCCTCAAGATCCTTCAAGAACTCTCAAGTAAGTTATCAAGAACTTCAAGAACTTCAAGATTGTGGTCAAGAAATTCAAGAAACTCAAGATTCTTGTAGGTTCTCTTCAAGATTCACAAATACCAACAAGTTTTACCAAAATTCAGATTTGAAAAATAAGTAAACAACTTGGATGAAGCAAGCAATACTTGGACAGATTTGAAACAAAGAAACCCTAGCGCAAACGAAACCCTAGCCGTCGCCCCACTTGTTTTCTTGTTGCTCAAGTGATGACTAACGACCAAGAACCTTACGGCAAATTTTGGACAAAAATTATCAACAAACTAGACACAAACACAAAAGAGATAACACACCAACAGATTTTGTGTTCGGATGAACAGTAACGTGAACAGTGTCGGTGAACAGTAATAATGAACAGTACGGTGAACAGTGACATATATATATTTTTTAAACAAGGCAGCGGACAAAACACAAAAACCCTACGACACAACTACGAAAAACAAGGATATAACGAAAGATACCTCCACCTAAGCTCTGAAGCCAACTGATACGGTCCTCGATCAACACGTTTCGAGACACGTAGCACGTTTGCCCAAGGATCTAGCGAGGTTGTCCAACGCTTGGATTGCGGGACCTAAAATCAACACGGACGACACGAGTTGGTTTAAGGTGGTAGAACGACGACTCCAATCGAGGTGAATACTCAAGTGGATAGGTCGGACGAACAATCAAGGACAACACGAGATTGCTCAAGAACCCTTGCCAAAAGCAAGTAAAGGAACGAAATTCTCACAAGAAGAAAATCGAAAGAAGACAATTTCATTAATCAATCGAGTCTACCCTTAATGCTTACAAAGCAAGCCTTTATATTGGCAAACTAACGAAACCCTAATGCTAGTAAAAAGGAAATAAAGGTTCGGCCAGGCCTTGGACAAGGTGGGCCGACCCATGACTCAACAAGCCCTACAACTAGTAACTAATCCAAACAATAACTTGACAGCTCAAGACTAAAAAGGCCCAACAGTTGGCCGACTCCCTTTAATTGGAAAAACTACAAAGACTAACTAGCGGGCTAGAGCCTAAACTAACAACCATCACTTGGCTCCTCGTGGGCTTGGATCAATGTGTAGGTAACTTGACTAACATCCTTCAAGCCTTCAATGTCTCTATGAAAGCCTTGAGTCAAGGCCGCCATCCATCTCGCCATCCGTGCACACATCAGTCCCCTCCTCTTGAGAAGGATTTGTCCTCAAATCTGGATGGAGATGAATAATACTAACAAGTGTTAGTAGTATGACACCACAAATCGACAGTGCGCTTGGAGGTCAGCCACGTTGGGGACAAATAAAAGGTCATGAGCCAAGTTAAATGCCGTTTGGTCAGCTTCATGAGGCTCTCAAACAAGGACATGTGCCAAGATAGGAAAGAGCTTGTGTAAGGCTCGTGAAAATTCCAGGTAGCAATCCAAAGTTCTTTAGCAGCCTTCGGCCATGGATTGTCATATTGTCACCTGACATGAGTGGCAGCAATGAAGTGAAACGCACTCCATACGACTCGCACGAATTTGCGCAAGTTGGAGTTGGTAAAGTAAGCTTGTGGTGACCAGCTTTTGGACATGTGAAGAAGCACGAATATGCACCACTTTTAGCAGGAATAAGCACGAAATCGGGTTGCAAGTCTTTAATCATAGTTGGGAAATTTTGGATAGCATTACAACCTACAAAAACAAAATAACCTTCAACTTGAAACAATTCAGAAATCGGGTAAAGAACTAATGGGACATTATTAGCTAGATGGTAAGAAGGTGTAGAACAAGATTTAAATGAGAAAACTCCCTTTGACACTTCAATATTCCTTCCACCATTTGATTCAACTTGAGATTCCAGTGCTAGTCCTTTACACTTCTCATCAACACCTACACAAGAGCAACAAGAGTTAGTGCTAGTAACATGCTCAAAATAAGGCAAAGGTGAAGAATGAACCATAGGTAGAGAACAAGCAGTAGAATCTGGAATTTCCCTTTTAAGATGAGCTCGAATGAATCCTCCAATGGCACGGACAGGTTTGAATGGACATTGTTCCATGAATTGATACCAAAGAGATTTAGTTCCTAGAAGACAAACCCCATGGAAACTCACAAAGTGTTCAAGTGACTTGGGAATGGAACATGCCATGACCAACTCTACTTGACTTTGTTTAAGCTGCACAAAAGACGAGGTACTAAACAAAACACATGTTAGCTGGTTAGCAAACAAAATGTTCACACTTTCAGCCTTTGTAAACACGGCCAACTCCTCCTTTTTACTCTTCACTAAGGCCAAATTATTCTTGCCTTTTCCCACTCCATTCTTCTCGGACCATTGCTCACTCATTGTACATGAGGTTTGATTTTCATTGTCTATCTAGCTCATGTTCATGGCTCAGTTGTAACTCATTCATATTTGGCTCTTCAATCAACGAGGGACTAGGATGAATTTTCCCTTTATTACCACCGGTTGACACATGATTAAGTTGTTCCAAGTGGGAATCCAACACTTGGCTAAGTCTTTCCATCATAGAATCAACCAATGCTTTATTCCGACTTCGGAATTCTTCCCTCGATTTACGAAGCGTTGACTCAATTCGAGAATTCTCAAACTCCTTGTCTTGATTGTCAAGACACTTCTCAGATGAATCTCGTTGGCTTGAGGTGGACCTCAATTTAGAGGTTTGGCGCAAACTTCTTTGCTCCTTCTCATATTCAGCACAATCTCGTTTATACCCTTCATATACACGCGAAGCACGGTAACGTTCCATCTCCTCCCGAAACTCATGTTGTGAACTAGATTCCATGGAACTAGAGTGCTTGGGAGTAGGCCGCTTGGAACCCGTCCTTTTGAGAGGCTCATTCTCCAAGAATTCTTGGTTGTATGAGTAAGAGGCAACTTCCCTAGGCATGATTACGTGACCTGCCAAAATGGTTAGCAAAGAAAAAGAGATTCCTCACGACACACAAGCTCACGTGTATGTGCTCATCACTCGTGTATCACTCAAAGCACTCAAATAAACTTACCAAAATTCCTTACCTTGCCGGTTTGAGTAGTTGAGAAATACCGTGCAAAAATCCAAAACTTGTTCTCCCAACTTTAGCACCAGAGTAACCGAGAACAAAGACACAATTTGGAAACAATTCGGACACGATGGTGTAAGGTTTTGGCAATTCCCTAAGGCGGACAGATTTGGAATACGCGAGAATGGAAAAGGAAATAAGCAAATGCGGGATTTGGAAGTTTCCTAATTTAAATGGACTTAGTCAAGTGGAAATAGGAGAGTTATCCAAACTGTCCACTTAGTTTCCTAATTGAATTTGGAAACAAGTTAGTTTTTGGTAACCCTTTGGAAAACCTTTTCTTCTTGTAACAACGTTTAGAAACTTCCAAATTCTATTCCAAGAAGGATTGCACAAATCAGATTTGGTTTAGGAAACCTTTTAAGAAACCCCTTTCCTTCTCGTAACAACTTTAGAAGGTTCCAAATTCTACTCCAAGAAGGATTGCGCAAATCAGAAATTTCCTTCCCACAATTCGGTGCCTTCCCTTTTTTTTTTTCTCTCTTGTTGCGTTTTGCCAACCGATCCTTCCTTCTCTCTTTTTTTTTTTCGTTTCTATTTTGTTCCCTTTTTTTTTTTTTTTTTACTTGTAACAAACCAACACAACACAAAGATTTGACCGAATGGACTACACAAGAAACCTTCAAGACCTCAAGATCCTTCAAGAACTCTCAAGTAAGTTATCAAGAACTTCAAGAACTTCAAGATTGTGGTCAAGAAATTCAAGAAACTCAAGATTCTTGTAGGTTCTCTTCAAGATTCACAAATACCAACAAGTTTTACCAAAATTCAGATTTGAAAAATAAGTAAACAACTTGGATGAAGCAAGCAATACTTGGACAGATTTGAAACAAAGAAACCCTAGCGCAAACGAAACCCTAGCCGTCGCCCCACTTGTTTTCTTGTTGCTCAAGTGATGACTAACGACCAAGAACCTTACGGCAAATTTTGGACAAAAATTATCAACAAACTAGACACAAACACAAAAGAGATAACACACCAACAGATTTTGTGTTCGGATGAACAGTAACGTGAACAGTGTCGGTGAACAGTAATAATGAACAGTACGGTGAACAGTGACATATATATATTTTTTAAACAAGGCAGCGGACAAAACACAAAAACCCTACGACACAACTACGAAAAACAAGGATATAACGAAAGATACCTCCACCTAAGCTCTGAAGCCAACTGATACGGTCCTCGATCAACACGTTTCAAGACACGTAGCACGTTTGCCCAAGGATCTAGCGAGGTTGTCCAACGCTTGGATTGCGGGACCTAAAATCAACACGGACGACACGAGTTGGTTTAAGGTGGTAGAACGACGACTCCAATCGAGGTGAATACTCAAGTGGATAGGTCGGACGAACAATCAAGGACAACACGAGATTGCTCAAGAACCCTTGCCAAAAGCAAGTAAAGGAACGAAATTCTCACAAGAAGAAAATCGAAAGAAGACAATTTCATTAATCAATCGAGTCTACCCTTAATGCTTACAAAGCAAGCCTTTATATTGGCAAACTAACGAAACCCTAATGCTAGTAAAAAGGAAATAAAGGTTCGGCCAGGCCTTGGACAAGGTGGGCCGACCCATGACTCAACAAGCCCTACAACTAGTAACTAATCCAAACAATAACTTGACAGCTCAAGACTAAAAAGGCCCAACAGTTGGCCTACTCCCTTTAATTGGAAAAACTACAAAGACTAACTAGCGGGCTAGAGCCCAAACTAACAACCATCACTTGGCTCCTCGTGGGCTTGGATCAATGTGTAGGTAACTTGACTAACATCCTTCAAGCCTTCAATGTCTCTATGAAAGCCTTGAGTCAAGGCCGCCATCCATCTCGCCATCCGTGCACACATCAGTCCCCTCCTCTTGAGAAGGATTTGTCCTCAAATCTGGATGGAGATGAATAATACTAACAAGAGTTAGTAGTATGACACCACAAATCGACAGTGCGCTTGGAGGTCAGCCACGTTGGGGACAAATGAAAGGTCATGAGCCAAGTTAAATGCCGTTTGGTCAGCTTCATGAGGCTCTCAAACAAGGACATGTGCCAAGATAGGAAAGAGCTTGTGTAAGGCTCGTGAAAATTCCAGGTAGCAATCCAAAGTTCTTTAGCAGCCTTCGGCCATGGATTGTCATATTGTCACCTGACATGAGTGGCAGCAATGAAGTGAAACGCACTCCATACGACTCGCACGAATTTACGCAAGTTGGAGTTGGTAAAGTAAGCTTGTGGTAACCAGCTTTTGGACATGTGAAGAAGCACGAATATGCACCACTTTTAGCAGGAATAAGCACGAAATCGGGTTGCAAGTCTTTAATCATAGTTGGGAAATTTTGGATAGCATTACAACCTACAAAAACAAAATAACCTTCAACTTGAAACAATTCAAAAATCGGGTAAAGAACTAATGGGACATTATTAGCTATATGGTAAGAAGGTGTAGAACAAGATTTAAATGAGAAAACTCCCTTTGACACTTCAATATTCCTTCCACCATTTGATTCAACTTGAGATTCCAGTGCTAGTCCTTTACACTTCTCATCAACACCTACACAAGAGCAACAAGAGTTAGTGCTAGTAACATGCTCAAAATAAGGCAAAGGTGAAGAACGAACCATAGGTAGAGAACAAGCAGTAGAATCTGGAATTTCCTTTTTAAGATGAGCTCGAATGAATCCTCCAATGGCACGGACAGGTTTGAATGGACATTGTTCCATGAATTGATACCAAAGAGATTTAGTTCCTAGAAGACAAACCCCATGGAAACTCACAAAGTGTTCAAGTGACTTGGGAATGGAACATGCCATGACCAACTCTACTTGACTTTGTTTAAGCTGCACAAAAGACGAGGTACTAAACAAAACACATGTTAGCTGGTTAGCAAACAAAATGTTCACACTTTCAGCCTTTGTAAACACGGCCAACTCCTCCTTTTTACTCTTCACTAAGGCCAAATTATTCTTGCCTTTTCCCACTCCATTCTTCTCGGACCATTGCTCACTCATTGTACATGAGGTTTGATTTTCATTGTCTATCTAGCTCATGTTCATGGCTCAGTTGTAACTCATTCATAATTGGCTCTTCAATCAACGAGGGACTAGGATGAATTTTCCCTTTATTACCACCGGTTGACACATGATTAAGTTGTTCCAAGTGGGAATCCAACACTTGGCTAAGTCTTTCCATCATAGAATCAACCAATGCTTTATTCCGACTTCGGAATTCTTCCCTCGATTTACGAAGCGTTGACTCAATTCGAGAATTCTCAAACTCCTTGTCTTGATTGTCAAGACACTTCTCAGATGAATCTCATTGGCTTGAGGTGGACCTCAATTTAGAGGTTTGGCGCAAACTTCTTTGCTCCTTCTCATATTCAGCACAATCTCGTTTATACCCTTCATATACACGCGAAGCACGGTAACGTTCCATCTCCTCCCGAAACTCATGTTGTGAACTAGATTCCATGGAACTAGAGTGCTTGGGAGTAGGCCGCTTGGAACCCCTCCTCTTGAGAGGCTCATTCTCCAAGAATTCTTGGTTGTATGAGTAAGAGGCAACTTCCCT
>NW_020864417.1:0-20615 GCF_003713205.1 Coffea eugenioides | reverse complement strand
GAAGGAACCCTCTCCTTCCTCTAATGATGTTCAATTCATGATTGGTGGTGGTATAAGATGCACTTTTAGGGATTATTTCTTGATTTGTGGTTGAAGTGATGAAGTTTTATTATTTTTGGGGATTTTTCTGTTTTAATATAAGCATGATTGTGTGGCTATCTATGACGATTGGAAATGGTATATAATGATTCTAGAAGGTGGAAAAAGTGATGAATTGCAACCAATTTCTGTTTTGGAAGAAATTTCAGAAAATTAGGTTTTGTGAAGAAACATTCTGTCCGAATTTTTAGCTCCTAGTTAGAGGCCGAATTGGCCTTGGCTTAAAACATAAAAGTTGTAGGGAATGACATTTTAGAGGTACCTACAAAATTTCAGGTCAATAGGAGTAGTTTAGAATGAGAAAAGTGGAAATTACTATTGCTGTTCTGGTTTTACCCGAATGCAAGAATTGCGCCTGTAATTGGTTGTTTTGGCTGGAATTGCTTCCGAATTGGTTGTTGAGGTCTTCTGATGAAATGTAGCCCTGTTTCTTAGATTTCAGCTGGTTTTTGAATTTCTGGATTTGGACTTGGAGAGCCTGAGTTATTATGTTTCCGCTAGAATACGTTCTGTGAATCTGTTTTTGTGATTCTGGTATAGTATCTTGCATTTTTGACCTGGTTACACTCGCAACTGGGTTGGGTGACCTTCTGTAACATTGTAACCCTATATCTTAACTTCGAAACGGTGGGTCTTGAACCTTCATCCGACAATCGTAGCGCCTTTGGTACCTTTACCGGAAAATGACGTCCAAAACTGTTTTTCTGGTTTTGAGCTTAACTTTCATTTCCGGACTTTTCCCTTGCTTGACTTGTACTAGTACTACTTGGAGCTTGCTGAATGGCTATTGGATGAACTTGTTGTTGTGTGTGTACCTTTGGGGTTGGAATGAGGAAATAATGAAGCCATGATGGCTGGAAAAGTTAGCAAATTCAGGGGAAGTGTTGTCCGAACTTTGAAGGAACTTGTTTGCATTGGGTTTCTGATCTAAGGCTCGGATTTGAGTAAGGCAATGTTATATGATGGATGATTTCTTAGCCATGGAGGTGAGTGACCTCAAACTATTTCTAAAGTTATTTATGAACCGTTTCCTGCATTATTTACTCGATTGCATATCATGCGTGCTTGCATGTGGATTCATGACATGATTTGGCTTCAATGAGTTCTGGGAAAGTCTTGTGCTGGACACCAACGTCTCCACCTTGTTTATGGTTCATGTTCATGTTTATCTGGAGCTCAAAAAGGGGCTCCCTCTCAATGTTAATGTTAAATGATCTATTTAAGCGTTGGGTGTTCAAGTGCAATGATTTCACTGGCTCACGAGAGCACTAAACGGACATTTGATCTCTGAATCATGACATCATCGAAATCATCGAAATGCAACACTGTGAAATATATTTGTTTAATGATTTTCCTGGTTACTCGCTGAGCTTCTAGCTCATCCCAAAACGATTTTTTTCCCTCCACGGGGCTCAAGGCGAAGGAAGGCTTGTAGTACTTATTCACGTGGCTGGATGGCTTATATCTTGTACAGTTTGAATTTGGAATCATTTTATGTATAGTTGGGAATTGTTTCCGCTTCGCTTATGACATGTAATTTTTGGAGAATTTGATGTATATTGGAGATTTATATTGTAATATTTGAGGTTTATTCTTGTAATTCATTTGAGGATTGTAGTGAACGACTGAGTCCCGGCGAGAGCTGGGCAGGCGGCCCGCCGAACCCTCTGGTTCGCCCTTGGGAGAAGCGGGGCCGTCACAGTTGGTATCAGAGCTTAGGCTTCAGATCTCTGTAGTGTATCCTAGGCTTGAAGTTTAGGATGCCGGATTGTGGGTTTGGTTTCCAATATTAGTGATTTTTGCGGAATGTCTTGACTTGATTGGTACAAGAGGGAATGTCGATGACGACATTCTTTTAAGGAGGGGAGTTTGTGACGCCCCGAAAGAAATTTCTACGGTTTATTTTATTTAATCGCCCGCCTTTTCTATATTTTCTTTATTAGAAAAATTCCCCAGATAAAGTTTATGAGCAAAGATTGTTTTAAAATGATTTTTCTAGTATCGGTAAGTTTTTGAGAAATTAAGAGCGTATTTTGAATGTGGGACCCGCTTGTGCGGTAAATGCATTATATTTTTGACAACTTGTTGGAATTTTGTATTAAGTGATATTATTGTACAAGGTGTTAAGATATTTGTATTAGAGAGACAAAAAGATAAGTTTTGAACCAAAAGGTGACAAGTGTCACCATAAGATTAAGTCTTGGACTTTGACTACACTATTCACTACTTTACCAAATAAATCAAAAAATTGCCAAAAATCATCCTTATTTCTAAAGCTTCATAGCCGGCTCTCTCTCAAAGGAAAAGAAACAAAAGCTATCAATTTCTTCCTTCTATTTCTTGCTCAATCTTCAAATCCAACCAATAAAACTCCAAATCATTCCATAAAATCTCTTTGCTAAGTGGTCTTGAGGTGTTTTGTGGAGTTGTTTGGAAAGCTAAGGTGGCTAGTTGCTCTATCTCTTGTATTGCTAAGGTGAGTTGTGAAGGAACCCTCTCCTTCCTCTAATGATGTTCAATTCATGATTGGTGGTGGTATAAGATGCATTTTTATGGATTATTTCTTGATTTGTGGTTGAAGTGATGAAGTTTTATTATTTTTGGGGATTTTTCTGTTTTAATATAAGCATGATTGTGTGGCTATCTATGATGATTGGAAATGGTATATAATGATTCTAGAAGGTGGAAAAAGTGATGAATTGCAACCTATTTCTGTTTTGGAAGAAATTTCAGAAAATTAGGTTTTGTGAAGGAACATTCTGTCCGAATTTTTAGCTCCTAGTTAGAGGCCGAATTGGCCTTGGCTTAAAACATGAAAGTTTTAGGTAATGACATTTTAGAGGTGCCTACAAAATTTCAGGTCAATAGGAGTAGTGTAGAATGAGAAAAGTAGAAATTACTATTGCTGTTCTGGTTTTACCCGAATGCAAGAATTGCACCTGTAATTGGTTGTTTTGGCTGGAATTTCTTCCGAATTGGTTGTTGAGGTCTTCTGATGAAATGTAGCCCTGTTTCATAGATTTCAGCTGGTTTTTGAATTTCTGGATTTGGACTTGGAGAGCCTGAGTTATTATGTTTCCGCTAGAATGCGTTCTGTGAATCTGTTTTTGTGATTCTGGTATAGGTTCTTGCAGTTTTTGACCTGGTTACATCGCAATGGTTGGGTGAACCGTTCTGTAACATTGTTAACCCTTATATCTTAACGTTCGAAACGGTGGCTCTTTGAACCTTCATCCTACAATCGTTAGCGCCTTTTGGTACCTTACCGGAAAATGACGTCCAAAACTGTTTTTTCTTGGTTTTGAGCTTAAACTTTCATTCGGACTTTTCCCTTGCGTTGACTTGTACTAGTACTACTTGGGGCTTGCTGAAGGCTATTGGATGAAACTTGTTGTTGTGTGTGTTGACCTTTGGGGTTGGAAATGAGGAAATATGAAGCCCTGATGGCTGGAAAAAGTTTAGGCAAATTAGGGAATGCTGTCCGAACTTTTGAAGGAACTTGTTTCATTGGGTTTCTGATCTAAGGCTTCGGATTTGAGTTAAGGCAATGTTAATATGATGGATGATTTCTATAGCCATGGAGGTGAGTGACCTCAAACGATTCTAATTAATTTATGAAACCGTCCTGCATTATTTACTCGATTTGCATATCATGCGTGCTTTGCATGTGGATTCATGACATGATTTGGGCTTCAATGAGTTCTGGTAAAGTCTTGTGCTGACACCAACGTCTCCACCTTGTTATGGTTCATGTTTCATGTTTATCTGGAGCTCAAAAAGGGGCTCCCTCTCAATTGTTATGTTAATATGATCTAGTTGAGCGTTGGGTGTTCAAGTGCAATGATTTTCACTGCTCACGAACCTAAACGACATTTGATCTTCTGAATTCTGACATCATCGAAATCATCGAAATGTGCACACTGTGAAATATATTTGTTTAATGATTTTCTGGTTACTCGCTGATTCTTCTAGCTCATCCAAAAACGATTTTTTCCCTTCCACGGGGCTCAAGGCGAATTGAGGCTTGTAGGTATTAATTCACGTGGCTGGATGGCTTATATCTTGTACAGTTTGGTGGAATCTTTTATGAAGGTTGGGAATTGTTTTCCGCTTGGCTTATGACATGCTAATTTTTGGAGATTTTGATGTTATTGAGATTTATATTGTAATAATTTGAGGTATTCTGTAATTCATTTGAGGGTTGTAGTGAACGACTGAGTCCCGGCGAGAGCTGGGCAGGCGGCCGCCGAACCTCTTGGTTCGCCCTTGGAGAAGCGGGGCCGTCACAGTTGGTATCAGAGCTTAGGCTTCAGATCTCTGTAGTGTATCCTAGGCTTGAAGTTTAGGATGCCGGACTGTGGGTCTGGTTTGCAATATTAGTGATTTTTGCGGAATGTCTTGACTTGATTGGTACAAGAGGGAATGTCGAGGACGACATTCTTTTAAGGATGGGAGTTTGTGACGCCCCGAAAGAAATTTCTACGGTTTATTTTATTTAATCGCCCGCCTTTTCTATATTTTCTTTATTAGAAAAATTCCCCAGATAAAGTTTATGAGCAAAGATTGTTTTAAAATGATTTTTCTAGTATCGGTAAGTTTTTAGAAATTATGAGCGTATTTTGAACGTGGGACCCGCTTGTGCGGTAAATGCATTATATTTTTGACAACTTGTTGGAATTTTGTATTAAGTGATATTATTGTACAAGGTGTTAAGATATTTGTATTAGAGAGACAAAAAGATAAGTTTTGAACCAAAAGGTGACAAATGTCACCATAAGATTAAGTCTTGGACTTTGACTACACTATTCACTACTTTACCAAATAAATCAAAAAATTGCCAAAAATCATCCTTATTTCTAAAGCTTCATAGCCGGCTCTCTCTCAAAGGAAAAGAAACAAAAGCTATCAATTTCTTCCTTCTATTTCTTGCTCAATCTTCAAATCCAACCAATAAAACTCCAAATCTTTCCATAAAATCTCTTTGCTAAGTGGTCTTGAGGTGTTTTGTGGAGTTGTTTGGAAAGCTAAGGTGGCTAGTTGCTCTATCTCTTGTATTGCTAAGGTGAGTTGTGAAGGAACCCTCTCCTTCCTCTAATGATGTTCAATTCATGATTGGTGGTGGTATAAGATGCACTTTTATGGATTATTTCTTGATTTGTGGTTGAAGTGATGAAGTTTTTATTATTTTTGGGGATTTTTCTGTTTTAATATAAGCATGATTGTGTGGCTATCTATGATGATTGGAAATGGTATATAATGATTCTAGAAGGTGGAAAAAGTGATGAATTGCAACCAATTTCTGTTTTGGAAGAAATTTCAGAAAATTAGGTTTTGTGAAGAAACATTCTGTCCGAATTTTTAGCTCCTAGTTAGAGGCCGAATTGGCCTTGGCTTAAAACATGAAAGTTGTAGGGAATGACATTTTAGAGGTACCTACAAAATTTCAGGTCAATAGGAGTAGTGTAGAATGAGAAAAGTTGAAATTACTATTGCTGTTCTGGTTTTACCCGAATGCAAGAATTGCGCCTGTAATTGGTTGTTTTGGCTGGAATTGCTTCCGAATTGGTTGTTGAGGTCTTCTGATGAAATGTAGCCCTGTTTCTTAGATTTCAGCTGGTTTTTGAATTTCTGGATTTGGACTTGGAGAGCCTGAGTTATTATGTTTCCGCTAGAATGCGTTCTGTGAATCTGTTTTTGTGATTCTGGTATAGTATCTTGCATTTTTGACCCGGTTACACTCGTAACTGGGTTGGGTGACCTTCTGTAACATTGTAACCCTATATCTTAACTTCGAAACGGTGGGTCTTGAACTTTCATCCGACAATCGTAGCGCCTTTGGTACCTTTACCGGAAAATGACGTCCAAAACTGTTTTTCTGGTTTTGAGCTTAACTTTCATTTCCGGACTTTTCCCTTGCTTGACTTGTACTAGTACTACTTGGAGCTTGCTGAATGGCTATTGGATGAACTTGTTGTTGTGTGTGTACCTTTGGGGTTGGAATGAGGAAATAATGAAGCCCTGATGGCTGGAAAAGTTAGCAAATTCAGGGGAAGTGCTGTCCGAACTTTGAAGGAACTTGTTTGCATTGGGTTTCTGATCTAAGGCTCGGATTTGAGTAAGGCAATGTTATATGATGGATGATTTCTTAGCCATGGAGGTGAGTGACCTCAAACTATTTCTAAAGTTATTTATGAACCGTTTCCTGCATTATTTACTCGATTGCATATCATGCGTGCTTGCATGTGGATTCATGACATGATTTGGCTTCAATGAGTTCTGGGAAAGTCTTGTGCTGGACACCAACGTCTCCACCTTGTTTATGGTTCATGTTCATGTTTATCTGGAGCTCAAAAAGGGGCTCCCTCTCAATGTTAATGTTAAATGATCTATTTGAGCGTTGGGTGTTCAAGTGCAATGATTTCACTGGCTCACGAGAGCACTAAACGGACATTTGATCTCTGAATCATGACATCATCGAAATCATCGAAATGCAACACTGTGAAATATATTTGTTTAATGATTTTCCTGGTTACTCGCTGAGCTTCTAGCTCATCCCAAAACGATTTTTTTCCCTCCACGGGGCTCAAGGCGAAGGAAGGCTTGTAGTACTTATTCACGTGGCTGGATGGCTTATATCTTGTATAGTTTGGATTTGGAATCATTTTATGTATAGTTGGGAATTGTTTCCGCTTCGCTTATGACATGTAATTTTTGGAGAATTTGATGTATATTGGAGATTTATATTGTAATATTTGAGGTTTATTCTTGTAATTCATTTGAGGATTGTAGTGAACAACTGAGTCCCGGCGAGAGCTGGGCAGGCGGCCCGCCGAACCCTCTGGTTCACCCTTGGGAGAAGCGGGGCCGTCACAGTTGGTATCAGAGCTTAGGCTTCAGATCTCTGTAGTGTATCCTAGGCTTGAAGTTTAGGATGCCGGACTGTGGGTTTTGTTTGCAATATTAGTGATTTTTGCGGAATGTCTTGACTTGATTGGTACAAGAGGGAATGTCGAGGACGACATTCTTTTAAGGATGGGAGTTTGTGACGCCCCGAAAGAAATTTCTACGGTTTATTTTATTTAATCGCCCGCCTTTTCTATATTTTCTTTATTAGAAAAATTCCCCAGATAAAGTTTATGAGCAAAGATTGTTTTAAAACGATTTTTCTAGTATCGGTAAGTTTTTGAGAAATTATGAGCGTATTTTGAACGTGGGACCCGCTTGTGCGGTAAATGCATTATATTTTTGACAACTTGTTGGAATTTTGTATTAAGTGATATTATTGTACAAGGTGTTAAGATATTTGTATTAGAGAGACAAAAAGATAAGTTTTGAACCAAAAGGTGACAAGTGTCACCATAAGATTAAGTCTTGGACTTTGACTACACTATTCACTACTTTACCAAATAAATCAAAAAATTGCCAAAAATCATCCTTATTTCTAAAGCTTCATAGCCGGCTCTATCTCAAAGGAAAAGGCAAACAAAAAGCTATCAATTTCTTCCTTTCTATTTCTTGCCTCAATTCTTTCAAATCCAACCAATTAAAACTCCAAATCATCCATAAAATCTCTTTCGCTGAAGTGGTCTTGAGTGTTTTTGCTGGACTGCTCTTGTTTTGGAAATAGCCTAAGGTCAGCTAGCTTGCCTTCTATCTCTTCGCTATATGCTAAGGTAAGCCTTGTGAAGAACCCTCTCCTTTCCTCTAATGACAATGTCTCAATTCTCCATGATTTCGGCTGGTGGCCTATAAGATGCTACCTTTTATGGATTACTTTTCTGATTGTGTAGGTTGAAAGTTGCATGAAGTTTTATTATGTTTTCTGGGCGGATTTTTCGTTTTAACTTATACAGCATGATTGTAACGTGCTGTGGCTATCTATTGACTTGATTGGATAATGGTACTATAATGATTTCTAGAAGCTTGCTGAAAAGCTGATGAATTGCCAACCCAATTTCTGTTTGCTTAAGAAATTTTCAGAAAATTTAGGTTTTGTTGAAGAAACATTTCTGTCCGAAATTTGTAGCTCCTAGTTAGAGGCCGAATTGGCCTTGGCTTAAACATGAAAGTTCGTTAGGGAATGACATTTAGAGGTACCTACAAAATTTCAGCCGTCAATAGGAGTATGTGTCTAGAATGAGAAAAGTTCGAAATTACTATTGCTGTTCTGGCTTTTTACCCGAATTTGCAAGAATTGCGGCCTTGTAATTGGTTATTTTGGCTGGAATTGCTTCCGAATTGGTTGTTGAGGTCTTCTTATGAAATGTAGCCCTGTTTCTTAGCTTTTTTCTGGTTTTGGAATTTCTGGATTTGGACTTGGAGAGCCTGAGTTATGATGTTTCCGCTGGAATGCGTTCTGTGAATCTGTTTTTGTGATTCTGGTATAGTTTCTTGCATTTTTGACCTGGTTACACTCGAAACTGGGTTGAGTGACCTTCTGTAATATTGTACCCCTATCTCTTAACTTCGAAATGGTGGGTCTTGAACCTTCATCCGACAATCGTAACGCCTTTGGTACCTTTACCGGAAAATGACGTCCAAAACTGTTTTTCTGGTTTTGAGCTTAACTTTCATTTCCGGACTTTTCCCTTGCTTGACTTGTACTAGTACTACTTGGAGATTGCTGAATGGCTATTGGATGAACTTGTTGTTGTGTGTGTACCTTTGGGGTTGGAATGAGGAAATAATGAAGCCCTGATGGCTGGAAAAGTTAGCAAATTCAGGGGAAGTGCTGTCCGAACTTTGAAGGAACTTGTTTGCATTGGGTTTCTGATCTAAGGCTCGGATTTGAGTAAGGCAATGTTATATGATGGATGATTTCTTAGCCATGGAGGTGAGTGACCTCAAACTATTTCTAAAGTTATTTATGAACCGTTTCCTGCATTATTTACTCGATTGCATAACATGCGTGCTTGCATGTGGATTCATGACATGATTTGGCTTCAATGAGTTCTGGGAAAGTCTTGTGCTGGACACCAACGTCTCCACCTTGTTTATGGTTCATGTTCATGTTTATCTGGAGCTCAAAAAGGGTCTCCCTCTCAATGTTAATGTTAAATGATCTATTTGAGCGTTGGGTGTTCAAGTGCAACGATTTCACTGGCTCACGAGAGCACTAAACGGACATTTGATCTCTGAATCATGACATCATCGAAATGCAACACTGTGAAATATATTTGTTTAATGATTTTCCTGGTTACTCGCTGAGCTTCTAGCTCATCCCAAAACGATTTTTTTCCCTCCACGGGGCTCAAGGCGAAGGAAGGCTTGTAGTACTTATTCACGTGGCTGGATGGCTTATATCTTGTACAGTTTGGATTTGGAATCATTTTATGTATAGTTGGGAATTGTTTCCGCTTCGCTTATGACATGTAATTTTTGGAGAATTTTGAAATGGTATACTCTGGACTGATTATATTTAATATTGAGGTTTACTAATCTGTAATTCATCTTCGAGCATTGCTACGTGATACAAATCTGGAGTTCCCGCGAGAGGCTGGGCAGGCGGCCCGCCGAACCCTCTTGGTTCGCCCCTTTGGAGAAGCAGGGCGGGCCGTCACAGTTGGTATCAGAGCTTAGGCTTCAGATCTCTGTAGTGTATCCTAGGCTTGAAGTTTAGGATGCCGGACTGTGGGTTTTGTTTGCAATATTAGTGATTTTTGCGGAATGTCTTGACTTGATTGGTACAAGAGGGAATGTCGAGGACGACATTCTTTTAAGGATGGGAGTTTGTGACGCCCCGAAAGAAATTTCTACGGTTTATTTTATTTAATCGCCCGCCTTTTCTATATTTTCTTTATTAGAAAAATTCCCCAGATAAAGTTTATGAGCAAAGATTGTTTTAAAATGATTTTTCTAGTATCGGTAAGTTTTTAGAAATTATGAGCGTATTTTGAACGTGGGACCCGCTTGTGCGGTAAATGCATTATATTTTTGACAACTTGTTGGAATTTTGTATTAAGTGATATTATTGTACAAGGTGTTAAGATATTTGTATTAGAGAGACAAAAAGATAAGTTTTGAACCAAAAGGTGACCAATGTCACCATAAGATTAAGTCTTGGACTTTGACTACACTATTCACTACTTTACCAAATAAATCAAAAAATTGCCAAAAATCATCCTTATTTCTAAAGCTTCATAGCCGGCTCTCTCTCAAAGGAAAAGAAACAAAAGCTATCAATTTCTTCTTTCTATTTCTTGCTCAATCTTCAAATCCAACCAATAAAACTCCAAATCATTCCATAAAATCTCTTTGCTAAGTGGTCTTGAGGTGTTTTGTGGAGTTGTTTGGAAAGCTAAGGTGGCTAGTTGCTCTATCTCTTGTATTGCTAAGGTGAGTTGTGAAGGAACCCTCTCCTTCCTCTAATGATGTTCAATTCATGATTGGTGGTGGTATAAGATGCACTTTTATGGATTATTTCTTGATTTGTGGTTGAAGTGATGAAGTTTTTATTATTTTTGGGGATTTTTCTGTTTTAATATAAGCATGATTGTGTGGCTATCTATGATGATTGGAAATGGTATATAATGATTCTAGAAGGTGGAAAAAGTGATGAATTGCAACCAATTTCTGTTTTGGAAGAAATTTCAGAAAATTAGGTTTTGTGAAGAAACATTCTGTCCGAATTTTTAGCTCCTAGTTAGAGGCCGAATTGGCCTTGGCTTAAAACATGAAAGTTGTAGGGAATGACATTTTAGAGGTACCTACAAAATTTCAGGTCAATAGGAGTAGTGTAGAATGAGAAAAGTTGAAATTACTATTGCTGTTCTGGTTTTACCCGAATGCAAGAATTGCGCCTGTAATTGGTTGTTTTGGCTGGAATTGCTTCCGAATTGGTTGTTGAGGTCTTCTGATGAAATGTAGCCCTGTTTCTTAGATTTCAGCTGGTTTTTGAATTTCTGGATTTGGACTTGGAGAGCCTGAGTTATTATGTTTCCGCTAGAATGCGTTCTGTGAATCTGTTTTTGTGATTCTGGTATAGTATCTTGCATTTTTGACCCGGTTACACTCGTAACTGGGTTGGGTGACCTTCTGTAACATTGTAACCCTATATCTTAACTTCGAAACGGTGGGTCTTGAACTTTCATCCGACAATCGTAGCGCCTTTGGTACCTTTACCGGAAAATGACGTCCAAAACTGTTTTTCTGGTTTTGAGCTTAACTTTCATTTCCGGACTTTTCCCTTGCTTGACTTGTACTAGTACTACTTGGAGCTTGCTGAATGGCTATTGGATGAACTTGTTGTTGTGTGTGTACCTTTGGGGTTGGAATGAGGAAATAATGAAGCCCTGATGGCTGGAAAAGTTAGCAAATTCAGGGGAAGTGCTGTCCGAACTTTGAAGGAACTTGTTTGCATTGGGTTTCTGATCTAAGGCTCGGATTTGAGTAAGGCAATGTTATATGATGGATGATTTCTTAGCCATGGAGGTGAGTGACCTCAAACTATTTCTAAAGTTATTTATGAACCGTTTCCTGCATTATTTACTCGATTGCATATCATGCGTGCTTGCATGTGGATTCATGACATGATTTGGCTTCAATGAGTTCTGGGAAAGTCTTGTGCTGGACACCAACGTCTCCACCTTGTTTATGGTTCATGTTCATGTTTATCTGGAGCTCAAAAAGGGGCTCCCTCTCAATGTTAATGTTAAATGATCTATTTGAGCGTTGGGTGTTCAAGTGCATTGATTTCACTGGCTCACGAGAGCACTAAACGGACATTTGATCTCTGAATCATGACATCATCGAAATCATCGAAATGCAACACTGTGAAATATATTTGTTTAATGATTTTCCTGGTTACTCGCTGAGCTTCTAGCTCATCCCAAAACGATTTTTTTCCCTCCACGGGGCTCAAGGCGAAGGAAGGCTTGTAGTACTTATTCACGTGGCTGGATGGCTTATATCTTGTACAGTTTGGATTTGGAATCATTTTATGTATAGTTGGGAATTGTTTCCGCTTCGCTTATGACATGTAATTTTTGGAGAATTTGATGTATATTGGAGATTTATATTGTAATATTTGAGGTTTATTTTTGTAATTCATTTGAGGATTGTAGTGAACAACTGAGTCCCGGCGAGAGCTGGGCAGGCGGCCCGCCGAACCCTCTGGTTCGCCCTTGGGAGAAGCGGGGCCGTCACAGTTGGTATCAGAGCTTAGGCTTCAGATCTCTGTAGTGTATCCTAGGCTTGAAGTTTAGGATGCCGGACTGTGGGTTTGGTTTGCAATATTAGTGATTTTTGCGGAATGTCTTGACTCGATTGGTACAAGAGGGAATGTCGAGGACGACATTCTTTTAGGAGGGGAGTTTTGGTGCGCCCCGAAAGAACATTTTCTCTACGGTTTATTTTATTAATCGCCGCTTTTCTATATTTTCTTTAATTAGAAAATTTCCCAGATAAAGTTTATGAGCAAAGAATTGTTTTAAAATGATTTTTCTATGTATCGGTATAGTTTTGAGAAATTAATGAACAGTATTTTTTGAACGTGGGACCCGCTGTGCGGTAAATGCATTACTATTTTGACAAAAACTTGTTTTTGGGAATTTTTGTTATTAAGTGATATTATTGTCAAGGTGTTAAAGATATTTTGTATTAGAAGAGACAAAAAGATAAGTTTTGAAACAAAGGTGACCAATGTCACCATAAAGATTAAGTCTTGGGACTTTGAACTACACTATTCACTACTTTTACCAAATAAATCAAAAAATTGGCCAAAAATCAATCCTTATTTCTAAAAGCTTCATAGCCGGCTCTCTCTCAAGGAAAAGAAACAAAAAAGCTATCAATTTTCTTCTTTCTATTTCTTGCTCAATCTTCAAATCCAACCAATAAAACTACAAATCATTCCTTAAAATCTCTTTGCTAAGTGGTCTTGAGGTGTTTTGTGGAGTTGTTTGGAAAGCTAAGGTGGCTAGTTGCTCTATCTCTTGTATTGCTAAGGTGAGTTGTGAAGGACCCTCTCCTTCCTCTAATGATGTTCAATTCATGATTGGTGGTGGTATAAGATGCACTTTTATGGATTATTTCTTGATTTGTGGTTGAAGTGATGAAGTTTTATTATTTTTGGGGATTTTTCTGTTTTAATATAAGCATGATTGTGTGGCTATCTATGACGATTGGAAATGGTATATAATGATTCTAGAAGGTGGAAAAAGTGATGAATTGCAACCAATTTCTGTTTTGGAAGAAATTTCAGAAAATTAGGTTTTGTGAAGAAACATTCTGTCCGAATTTTTAGCTCCTAGTTAGAGGCCGAATTGGCCTTGGCTTAAAACATGAAAGTTGTAGGGAATGACATTTTAGAGGTACCTTCCTACAAAATTTCAGGTCAAATAAGGAGTAAGTTTAGAATGAGAAAGTCGAAAATTAAACTATTCTGTTTCTGGTTTAACCCGAATAGCAAGAATTGCGCCTGTTAATTGGTTGTTTTGGCTGGAAATTTGCTTCCCGAATTTGGGTTGTTGAGGTCGTTCTGATGAAATGGGTAGCCCTGTTTTCTTCTTAGAAAATTTCATCTGGTTTTTTTGAAATTTCTGGATTTGGAAACTTGGAGAGCCCTAGAGTTATTAATTATTATGTTTCCCGCTAGAATGCGTTCTGTGAATCTGTTTTTTGTGATCCTGGTATAGTATGTTTGCATTTTTGACCTGGTTACACTCGCACACTGGGTTGGTGACCTTCTGAACATTGTAACCTATATCTTAACTTCGAAACGGTGGGTCTTGAACTTTCATCCGACAATCGTAGCGCCTTTGGTACCTTTACCGGAAAATGACGTCCAAAACTGTTTTTCTGGTTTTGAGCTTAACTTTCATTTCCGGACTTTTCCCTTGCTTGACTTGTACTAGTACTACTTGGAGCTTGCTGAATGGCTATTGGATGAACTTGTTGTTGTGTGTGTACCTTTGGGGTTGGAATGAGGAAATAATGAAGCCCTGATGGCTGGAAAAGTTAGCAAATTCAGGGGAAGTGCTGTCCGAACTTTGAAGGAACTTGTTTGCATTGGGTTTCTGATCTAAGGCTCGGATTTGAGTAAGGCAATGTTATATGATGGATGATTTCTTAGCCATGGAGGTGAGTGACCTCAAACTATTTCTAAAGTTATTTATGAACCGTTTCCTGCATTATTTACTCGATTGCATATCATGCGTGCTTGCATGTGGATTCATGACATGATTTGGCTTCAATGAGTTCTGGGAAAGTCTTGTGCTGGACACCAACGTCTCCACCTTGTTTATGGTTCATGTTCATGTTTATCTGGAGCTCAAAAAGGGGCTCCCTCTCAATGTTAATGTTAAATGATCTATTTAAGCGTTGGGTGTTCAAGTGCAATGATTTCACTGGCTCACGAGAGCACTAAACGGACATTTGATCTCTGAATCATGACATCATCGAAATGCAACACTGTGAAATATATTTGTTTAATGATTTTCCTGGTTACTCGCTGAGCTTCTAGCTCATCCCAAAATGATTTTTTTCCCTCCACAGGGATCAAGGCGAAGGAAGGCTTGTAGTACTTATTCACGTGGCTGGATGGCTTATATCTTGTACAGTTTGGATTTGGAATCATTTTATGTATAGTTGGGAATTGTTTTCGCTTCGCTTATGACATGTAATTTTTGGAGAATTTGATGTATATTGGAGATTTATATTGTAATATTTGAGGTTTATTCTTGTAATTCATTTGAGGATTGTAGTGAACAACTGAGTCCCGGCGAGAGCTGGGCAGGCGGCCCGCCGAACCCTCTGGTTCACCCTTGGGAGAAGCGGGGCCGTCACAGTTGGTATCAGAGCTTAGGCTTCAGATCTCTGTAGTGTATCCTAGGCTTGAAGTTTAGGATGCCGGACTGTGGGTTTTGTTTGCAATATTAGTGATTTTTGCGGAATGTCTTGACTTGATTGGTACAAGAGGGAATGTCGAGGACGACATTCTTTTAAGGATGGGAGTTTGTGACGCCCCGAAAGAAATTTCTACGGTTTATTTTATTTAATCGCCCGCCTTTTCTATATTTTCTTTATTAGAAAAATTCCCCAGATAAAGTTTATGAGCAAAGATTGTTTTAAAACGATTTTTCTAGTATCGGTAAGTTTTTGAGAAATTATGAGCGTATTTTGAACGTGGGACCCGCTTGTGCGGTAAATGCATTATATTTTTGACAACTTGTTGGAATTTTGTATTAAGTGATATTATTGTACAAGGTGTTAAGACATTTGTATTAGGGAGACAAAAAGATAAGTTTTGAACCAAAAGGTGACAAATGTCACCATAAGATTAAGTCTTGGACTTTGACTACACTATTCACTACTTTACCAAATAAATCAAAAAATTGCCAAAAATCATCCTTATTTCTAAAGCTTCATAGCCGGCTCTCTCTCAAAGGAAAAGAAACAAAAGCTATCAATTTCTTCTTTCTATTTCTTGCTCAATCTTCAAATCCAACCAATAAAACTCCAAATCATTCCATAAAATCTCTTTGCTAAGTGGTCTTGAGGTGTTTTGTGGAGTTGTTTGGAAAGCTAAGGTGGCTAGTTGCTCTATCTCTTGTATTGCTAAGGTGAGTTGTGAAGGAACCCTCTCCTTCCTCTAATGATGTTCAATTCATGATTGGTGGTGGTATAAGATGCACTTTTATGGATTATTTCTTTATTTGTGGTTGAAGTGATGAAGTTTTATTATTTTTGGGGATTTTTCTGTTTCAATATAAGCATGATTGTGTGGCTATCTATGACGATTGGAAATGGTATATAATGATTCTAGAAGGTGGAAAAAGTGATGAATTGCAACCAATTTCTGTTTTGGAAGAAATTTCAGAAAATTAGGTTTTGTGAAGAAACATTCTGTCCGAATTTTTAGCTCCTAGTTAGAGGCCGAATTGGCCTTGGCTTAAAACATGAAAGTTGTAGGGAATGACATTTTAGAGGTACCTACTAAATTTCAGATCAATAGGAGTAGTGTAGAATGAGAAAAGTCGAAATTACTATTGCTGTTCTGGTTTTACCCGAATGCAAGAATTGCGCCTGTAATTGGTTGTTTTGGCTGGAATTGCTTCCGAATTGGTTGTTGAGGTCTTCTGATGAAATGTAGCCCTGTTTCTTAGATTTCAGCTAGTTTTTGAATTTCTGGATTTGGACTTGGAGAGCCTGAGTTATTATGTTTCCGCTAGAATGCGTTCTGTGAATCTGTTTTTGTGATTCTGGTATAGTATCTTGCATTTTTGACCTGGTTACACTCGCAACTGGGTTGGGTGACCTTCTGTAACATTGTAACCCTATATCTTAACTTCGAAACGGTGGGTCTTGAACCTTCATCCGACAATCGTAGCGCCTTTGGTACCTTTACCGGAAAATGACGTCCAAAACTGTTTTTCTGGTTTTGAGCTTAACTTTCATTTCCGGACTTTTCCCTTGCTTGACTTGTACTAGTACTACTTGGAGATTGCTGAATGGCTATTGGATGAACTTGTTGTTGTGTGTGTACCTTTGGGGTTGGAATGAGGAAATAATGAAGCCCTGATGGCTGGAAAAGTTAGCAAATTCAGGGGAAGTGCTGTCCGAACTTTGAAGGAACTTGTTTGCATTGGGTTTCTGATCTAAGGCTCGGATTTGAGTAAGGCAATGTTATATGATGGATGATTTCTTAGCCATGGAGGTGAGTGACCTCAAACTATTTCTAAAGTTATTTATGAACCGTTTCCTGCATTATTTACTCGATTGCATATCATGCGTGCTTGCATGTGGATTCATGACATGATTTGGCTTCAATGAGTTCTGGGAAAGTCTTGTGCTGGACACCAACGTCTCCACCTTGTTTATGGTTCATGTTCATGTTTATCTGGAGCTCAAAAAGGGGCTCCCTCTCAATGTTAATGTTAAATGATCTATTTGAGCGTTGGGTGTTCAAGTGCAATGATTTCACTGGCTCACGAGAGCACTAAACGGACATTTGATCTCTGAATCATGACATCATCGAAATCATCAAAATGCAACACTGTGAAATATATTTATTTAATGATTTTCCGGGTTACTCGCTGAGCTTCTAGCTCATCCCAAAACGATTTTTTTCCCTCCACGGGGCTCAAGGCGAAGGAAGGCTTGTAGTACTTATTCACGTGGCTGGATGGCTTATATCTTGTACAGTTTGGATTTGGAATCATTTTATGTATAGTTGGGAATTGTTTCCGCTTCGCTTATGACATGTAATTTTTGGAGAATTTGATGTATATTGGAGATTTATATTGTAATATTTGAGGTTTATTTTTGTAATTCATTTGAGGATTGTAGTGAACAACTGAGTCCCGGCGAGAGCTGGGCAGGCGGCCCGCCGAACCCTCTGGTTCGCCCTTGGGAGAAGCGGGGCCGTCACAGTTGGTATCAGAGCTTAGGCTTCAGATGCTCTGTTAGTGTTCCTAGGGCTTGAAAAGTTTAGGAATGCCGGACATGTGGGTTTGGTTTGCAAATATTAGTGAATTTTTGCGGATGTTCTTGACTTTGATTGGTACAAGAGGGAATGTCGGGAGACGACAATTCTTTTAAGGAAGGGGAAGTTTGTGACGGCCCCGAAAGAAATTCTACGGTTTATTTTATTTAACTCGGCCCGCCTTTTTCTATATTTTCTTTTTTATTAGAAAATTCCCAAGATTAAAGTTTTATGAGCAAAGATTGTTTTAAATGATTTTCTAAGTATCGGTAAGTTTTTTGAGAAATTATGAAGCGTATTTTTGAACGTGGGACGCCGCTTGTGCGGTAAAAATGCATTATATTTTTGAACAACTTGTTGGAATTTTTTGGGGGGAGGGTTAATTAAAAAAGGTTTTGGGAATTTAATTTAAAAAATTTTTTGTTTTTACAAGGGTGTTAAGAATATTTGTATTAGAGAGAACCAAAAAAGATAAGTTTTTTGAACCAAAAAGGTGACCAATGTCACCATAAGATTAAGTCTTGACTTTGACTACACTATTCAACTACTTTACCAAATAAATCAAAAAATTTGGCCAAAAATCAATCCTTATTTCTAAAGCTTCATAGCCGGCTCTCTCTCAAAGGAAAAAGAAACAAAAGCTACATCAATTTCTTACTTTTCTATTTCTTGCTCTCTTCAAATCCAACAATAACTCCCAAATCATTCCCATAAAATCTCTTTGCTAAGTGGTCTTGAGAGTGTTTTGTGGAGTTGTTGGAAAAAGCTAAGGTGGCTAGTTGCTCTTATCTCTTGTATTGCTAAGGTGAGTTGTGAAGGAACCCTCTCCTTCCTCTAATGATGTTCAATTCATGATTGGTGGTGGTATAAGATGCACTTTTATGGATTATTTCTTTATTTGTGGTTGAAGTGATGAAGTTTTATTATTTTTGGGGATTTTTCTGTTTCAATATAAGCATGATTGTGTGGCTATCTATGACGATTGGAAATGGTATATAATGATTCTAGAAGGTGGAAAAAGTGATGAATTGCAACCAATTTCTGTTTTGGAAGAAATTTCAGAAAATTAGGTTTTGTGAAGAAACATTCTGTCCGAATTTTTAGCTCCTAGTTAGAGGCCGAATTGGCCTTGGCTTAAAACATGAAAGTTGTAGGGAATGACATTTTAGAGGTACCTACAAAATTTCAGGTCAATAGGAGTAGTTTAGAATGAGAAAAGTGGAAATTACTATTGCTGTTCTGGTTTTACCCGAATGCAAGAATTGCGCCTGTAATTGGTTGTTTTGGCTGGAATTGCTTCCGAATTGGTTGTTGAGGTCTTCTGATGAAATGTAGCCCTGTTTCTTAGATTTCAGCTGGTTTTTGAATTTCTGGATTTGGACTTGGAGAGCCTGAGTTATTATGTTTCCGCTAGAATACGTTCTGTGAATCTGTTTTTGTGATTCTGGTATAGTATCTTGCATTTTTGACCTGGTTACACTCGCAACTGGGTTGGGTGACCTTCTGTAACATTGTAACCCTATATCTTAACTTCGAAACGGTGGGTCTTGAACCTTCATCCGACAATCGTAGCGCCTTTGGTACCTTTACCGGAAAATGACGTCCAAAACTGTTTTTCTGGTTTTGAGCTTAACTTTCATTTCCGGACTTTTCCCTTGCTTGACTTGTACTAGTACTACTTGGAGCTTGCTGAATGGCTATTGGATGAACTTGTTGTTGTGTGTGTACCTTTGGGGTTGGAATGAGGAAATAATGAAGCCATGATGGCTGGAAAAGTTAGCAAATTCAGGGGAAGTGCTGTCCGAACTTTGAAGGAACTTGTTTGCATTGGGTTTGTGATCTAAGGCTCGGATTTGAGTAAGGCAATGTTATATGATGGATGATTTCTTAGCCATGGAGGTGAGTGATCTCAAACTATTTCTAAAGTTATTTATGAACCGTTTCCTGCATTATTTACTCGATTGCATATCATGCGTGCTTGCATGTGGATTCATGACATGATTTGGCTTCAATGAGTTCTGGGAAAGTCTTGTGCTGGACACCAACGTCTCCACCTTGTTTATGGTTCATGTTCATGTTTATCTGGAGCTCAAAAAGGGGCTCCCTCTCAATGTTAATGTTAAATGATCTATTTAAGCGTTGGGTGTTCAAGTGCAATGATTTCACTGGCTCACGAGAGCACTAAACGGACATTTGATCTCTGAATCATGACATCATCGAAATGCAACACTGTGAAATATATTTGTTTAATGATTTTCCTGGTTACTCGCTGAGCTTCTAGCTCATCCCAAAATGATTTTTTTCCCTCCACAGGGATCAAGGCGAAGGAAGGCTTGTAGTACTTATTCACGTGGCTGGATGGCTTATATCTTGTACAGTTTGGATTTGGAATCATTTTATGTATAGTTGGGAATTGTTTTCGCTTCGCTTATGACATGTAATTTTTGGAGAATTTGATGTATATTGGAGATTTATATTGTAATATTTGAGGTTTATTCTTGTAATTCATTTGAGGATTGTAGTGAACAACTGAGTCCCGGCGAGAGCTGGGCAGGCGGCCCGCCGAACCCTCTGGTTCGCCCTTGGGAGAAGCGGGGCCGTCACAGTTGGTATCAGAGCTTAGGCTTCAGATCTCTGTAGTGTATCCTAGGCTTGAAGTTTAGGATGCCGGACTGTGGGTTTGGTTTGCAATATTAGTGATTTTTGCGAAATGTCTTGACTTGATTGGTACAAGAGGGAATGTCGAGGACGACATTCTTTTAAGGAGGGGAGTTTGTGACGCCCCGAAAGAAATTTCTACGGTTTATTTTATTTAATCGCCCGCCTTTTCTATATATTCTTTATTAGAAAAATTCCCCAGATAAAGTTTATGAGCAAAGATTGTTTTAAAATGATTTTTCTAGTATCGGTAAGTTTTTGAGAAATTATGAGCGTATTTTGAACGTGGGACCCGCTTGTGCGGTAAATGCATTATATTTTTGACAACTTGTTGGAATTTTGTATTAAGTGATATTATTGTACAAGGTGTTAAGATATTTGTATTAGAGAGACAAAAAGATAAGTTTTGAACCAAAAGGTGACAAGTGTCACCATA
>NW_020864416.1:0-56393 GCF_003713205.1 Coffea eugenioides | reverse complement strand
CCCGTGCCACGGCCAACGTTGCCACCGCCTAAGCCATGAGGGGCACCGTCGCTTTTTTTCATGCCGTCGGGCTTGTCAATTGTGGCAATCGTGCCTATGCCTTGCCAATGCAAGCACGGCCGTCGTGCCCATTGCCATGGCCAAATGCAAGGCCAACAGCCGTCAGTTGCCGGCCTAAGCGCCCACCGCCTAGCCATGAGGCGCACCGTCGTGCGTTTTTTCATTGCCGTCGGTGTGTCATCGCCTGCCGATGCCTTGCCCAATGCAAGGAACGGCCGTCGCCTGCCCATGCCATGGCCAACGCAATGGCAACGGCCGTCGTTGCGGCCGTTTGGCCACCGCCTAGCCATGAGGGGCACCGTCGTGGCTGTTTTTTCTTGCCGTCGGCTGTGGCATCGTTGCCCATGGCCTTGGCCAATTGCAGGCCAACGGCCGTTCTGTGCCCATGCCATGGCCAATGCAGGCAACGGCCGTCGTGGCCCATGCCATGAGCCAACGCAAGGCAACGGCCGTCGGGCGCGGGCCTAAGGCCACCGCCTAGCCATGCAGGAGCACCGTCGATGCATTTTTCATGCCATTCGGTGTGCATCGTGCCCATTGCCATGCGCCAACGCAAGCAACGGCCGTCGTGCGGCCTAAGTCCACCGCCTAGCCATGAAGCGGCACGTCGTGCGTTTTTCATGCCGCGGTTTGGGCATCGTGCCCATGCCTTGTTCCAATGCAAGGCAACGGCCGTCGTGCCCAAGCCATGGCCAAACCAAGGCAACGGCCTACGTGCGGCCTAAGGCCCACCGCCTAGCCAAGAGGGGCACCGTCGTGCGTTTTTCATGCCGTCGGTGTGGCATCGTGCCCATGCCTTGCCCAATGCAAGCCAACGGCCGTCGTGCCCATGCCTTAGCCAATGCATGGCAACGGAGGTTTACCCGTGGCCTTGCCATGGCCAATGCAAGGCAACGGCCGTCGTGCGGCCTAAGGCCCACCGCCTGGCCATGTGGGGCACCGTCGTGCGTTTTTCATGCCGTCGGTGTGGCATCGTGCCCATGCCCTGCCGAATGCAAGGCAACGGCCGTCGTGCGGCCTAAGGCCCACCGCCTTGCCATGAGGGGCACCGTCGTGCGTTTTTCATGCCGTCGGTGTGGCATCGTGCCCAAGCCTTGCCCAATGCAAGGCAACGGCCGTCGTGCCCATGCCCTGCCCAATGCAAGGCAACGGCCGTCGTGCGGCCTAAGGCCCACCGCCTAGCCATGAAGGGGCACCGTCGTGCGTTTTTCTTGCCGTCGGTGTGGCATCGTGCCCATGCCTTGGCCAATGCAAGGCAACGGCAGTCGTGCCCATGCCATGGCCACCGCAAGGCAACGGCCGTCGTGCCCATGCCTTGGCCCATGCAAGGCAACGGCCGTCGTGCGGCCGTTGGGCAACCGCCTAGCCACGAGGGGCACCGTCGTGCGTTTTTCATTCCGTGGGTGTGGCATCGTGCCCAAGCCTTGCCCAATGCAAGGCAACGGCCGTCGTGCCCATGCCTTAGCCAATGCATGGCAACGGCCGTTTTGCCCATGCCATGGCCAACGCAAGGCAACGGCCGTCGTGCGGCCCAAGGCCCACCGTCTAGCCATGAGGGGCACCGTTCGTTCGTTTTTCATTGCCATCGTGTGGCATCGTGCCCATTCCTTGCCCCAATGCAAGCAACGGCCGTCGTGCCCATGCCATGGCCAACGCAAGCAACGGCCGTCGTCGGCCTAAGGCCACCGCCTAGCCATGAGGGCCACCGTCGTGCATTTTTCATGCCATCGGTGTGGCATCGTGCCCATGCCTTGGCCAATGCAAGGCAACGGCGTCGTGCCCATTCCATGCCAACGCAAGGCAACGGCCGTCGTGCGGCCTAAGGCCCACCGTCTAGCCATGAGGGGCACCGTCGTTCGTTTTTCATGCCATCGGTGTGGCATCGTGCCCATTCCTTCGCCAATGCAAGGCAACGGCCGTCGTGCCCATGCCATGGCCAACGCAAGGCAACGGCCGTCGTGCGGCCTAAGGCCCACCGCCTAGCCATGAGGGGCACCGTCGTGCGTTTTTCATGCCGTCGGTGTGGCATCGTGCCCAAGCTTTGCCCAATGCAAGGCAACGGCCGTCGTGCCCATGCCATGGCCAACGCAAGGCAACGGCCGTCGTGCCCATGCCTTAGCCCAAGCAAGGCAACGGCCGTCGTGCCCATGCCTTAGTCAATGCATGGCAACGGCCGTCGTGCGGCCGTTGGGCAACCGCCTAACCACGAGGGGCACCGTCGTGCGTTTTTCATGCCGTCGGTGTGGCATCGTTCCCAAGCCTTGCCCAATGCAAGGCAACGGCCGTCGTGCCCATGCCATGGCCAACGCAAGGCAACGGCCGTCGTGCCCATTCCTTGGCCCATGCAAGGCCAACGGCCGTCGTGCGGCGTTGGGCAAACGCCTAAGCCACGAGGGGCACCGTCGTGGCGTTTTTCAATGCCGTGGGTGTGGCAATCGTGCCCAAGCCATTGCCCAATGCAAGGCAACGCCGTCGTGCCCATGCCCTTAGCAATCGCGTGGCAAAACGGCCGTCGTGCCCATTCTTGCCATGGCCAACGCAAGGCAAAGGCCGTCGTGCGGCCTAAGGCACCGTCTAGCCATGGGGGGCACCGTCGTTCGTTTTTCATGCCATCGGTGTGGCGTCGTGCCCATTCCTTGCCCAATGCAAGGCAACGGCCGTCGTGCCCATGCCATGGCCAACGCAAGGCAACGGCCGTCATGCGGCCTAAGGCCCACCGTCTAGCCATGAGGTGCATCGTCGTTCGTTTTTCATGCCATCGGTGTGGCATCGTGCCCATGCCTTGGCCAATGCAAGGCAACGGCCGTCGTGCCCATGCCATGGCCAACGCAAGGCAACGGCCGTCGTGCGGCCTAAGGCCCACCGCCTAGCCATGAGGGGCACCGTCGTGCGTTTTTCATGCCGTCGGTGTGGCATCGTGCCCAAGCCTTGCCCAATGCAAGGCAACGGCCGTCGTGCCAATGCCATGGCCAACGCAAGGCAACGGCCGTCGTGCCAATGCCATGGCCAACGCAAGGCAACGGCCGTCGTGCCCATGCCTTGGCCCATGCAAGGCAACGGCCGTCGTGCCCATGCCTTAGCCAATGCATGGCAACGGCCGTCGTGCGGCCGTTGGGCAACCGCCTAGCCACGAGGGGCACCGTCGTGCGTTTTTCATGCCGTCGGTGTGGCATCCCGTCCCATGCCTTGCCCAATGCAAGGCAACGGCCGTCGTGCCCATGCCATGGCCAACGCAAGGCAACGGCCATCGTGCGGCCTAAGGCCCACCGCCTAGCCATGAGGGGCACCGTCGTGCGTTTTTCATGCCGTCGGTGTGGCATCGTGCCCAAGCCTTGCCCAATGCAAGGCAACGGCCGTCGTGCCAATGCCATGGCCAACGCAAGGCAACGGCCGTCCGTCCCATGCCTTAGCCAAGCAAGGCAACGGCCGTCGTGCCCATGCCTTAGTCAATGCATGGCAACGGCCGTCGTGCGGCCGTTGGGCAACCGCCTAACCACGAGGGGCACCGTCGTGCGTTTTTCATGCCGTCGGTGTGGCATCGTTCCCAAGCCTTGCCCAATGCAAGGCAACGGCCGTCGTGCCCATGCCATGGCCAACGCAAGGCAACGGCCGTCGTGCGGCCGTTGGGCAACCGCCTAGCCACGAGGGGCACCGTCGTGCGTTTTTCATGCCGTGGGTGTGGCATCGTGCCCAAGCCTTGCCCAATGCAAGGCAACGGCCGTCGTGCCCATGCCTTAGCCAATCCATGGCAACGGCCGTCGTGCCCATGCCATGGCCAACGCAAGGCAACGGCCGTCGTGCGGCCTAAGGCCCACCGTCTAGCCATGGGGGGCACCGTCGTTCGTTTTTCATGCCATCGGTGTAGCATCGTGCCCATTCCTTGCCCAATGCAAGGCAACGGCCGTCGTGCCCATGCCATGGCCAACGCAAGGCAACGGCCGTCATGCGGCCTAAGGCCCACCGTCTAGCCATGAGGGGCACCGTCGTTCGTTTTTCATGCCATCGGTGTGGCATCGTGCCCAAGCTTGCCCAATGCAAAGGCAACGGCCCGTCGTGCCAATGCCATGGCCAACGCAAGGCAACGGCCGTCGTGCCCATACCCTTTGGCCCATGCAAAGGCAACGCCGTCGTGCCCATGCCTTGCGAATGGCATGGCAACGGCCGTCGTGCCCATGCCATGGCCACGCAAGGCAACGGCCGTCCGTGCGGCCTAAGGGCCCACCGTCTAGCATGAGGGGCACCGTCAGTTCTTTTTCATGCCGTCGGTGTGGCATCGTGCCCATGCCTTGGCCAATGCAAGGCAACGGCCGTCGTGCCAATGCCATGCCAACGCAAGGCAACGGCCGTCGTGCGGCCTAAGGCCCACCGTCTAGCCATGAGGGGCACCGTCGTTAGTTTTTCATGCCATCGGTGTGGCATCGTGCCCATTCCTTGGCCAATGCAAGGCAACGGCCGTCGTGCCCATGCTATGGCCAACGCAAGGCAACGGCCGTCGTGCGGCCTAAGGCCCACCGCCTAGCCATGAGGGGCACCGTCGTGCATTTTTCATGCCGTCGGTGTGGCATCGTGCCCAAGCTTTGCCCAATGCAAGGCAACGGCCGTCGTGCCCATGCCATGGCCAACGCAAGGCAACGGCCGTCGTGCCCATGCCTTAGCCCATACAAGGCAACGGCCGTCGTGCCCATGCCTTAGCCAATGCATGGCAACGGCCGTCGTGCGGCCGTTCGGCAACCGCCTAACCACGAGGGGCACCGTCGTGCGTTTTTCATGCCGTCGGTGTGGCATCGTTCCTAAGCCTTGCCCAATGCAAGGCAGCGGCCGTCGTGCCCATGCCATGGCCAACGCAAGGCAACGGCCGTCGTGCCCATGCCTTGGCCCATGCAAGGCAACGGCCGTCGTGCGGCTGTTGGGCCACCGCCTAGCCACGAGGGGCACCGTCGTGCGTTTTTCATGCCGTGGGTGTGGCATCGTGCCCAAGCCTTGCCCAATGCAAGGCAACGGCCGTCGTGCCCATGCCTTAGCCAATCCATGGCAACGGCCGTCGTGCCCATGCCATGGCCAACGCAAGGCAACGGCCGTCGTGCGGCCTAAGGCCCACCGTCTAGCCATGGGGGGCACCGTCGTTCGTTTTTCATGCCATCGGTGTGGCATCGTGCCCATTCCTTGCCCAATGCAAGGCAACGGCCGTCGTGCCCATGCTATGGCCAACGCAAGGCAACGGCCGTCATGCGGCCTAAGGCCCACCGTCTAGCCATGAGGGGCATCGTCGTTCGTTTTTCATGCCATCGGTGTGGCATCGTGCCCATGCCTTGGCCATTGCAAGGCAACGGCCGTCGTGCCCATGCCATGGCCAACGCAAGGCAACGGCCGTCGTGCGGCCTAAGGCCCACCGCCGAGCCATGAGGGGCACCGTCGTGCGTTTTTCATGCCGTCGGTGTGGCATCGTGCCCAAGCCTTGCCCATGAAGGCAACGGCCGTCGTGCGCAATGCCAGGCCAACCGCAAGGCAACGGCCGTCGTGCCCATGCCTTGCCCATGCAATGCAACGGCCGTCGTGGCCCATGCCTTAGCGAATGCATGGCAACGGCCGTCGTGCCCATGCCCAAGGCCAACGCAAGGCAACGGCCGTCGTGCGGCTTTTAAGGCCACCGTCTAGCCATGAGGGGCACCGTCGTCGTTTTCATGCCATCGGTGTGGCCATCGTTGCCCATTCCCTTGGCCAATGCAAGGCAACGGCCGTCGTGCCATGCCATGGCCAACGCAAGGCAACGTGCCGTTCGTGCGGCCTAAGGCCCACCGCCTAAGCCATGAGGGGCACGTCGTGCGTTTTCATGCCGTCGGTGTGGCAACGGCCCAAGCTTGCCAATGCAAGGGCAGCGAGCCGTCGTGCCCATGCCCTGCAACGCAAGGCAACGCCGTCGTGTGGCCATGCTTAGCCCATGCAAGGCAACGGCGTCGTGCCCATGCAATTAGCCAATGCATGGAACGGCCGTGTGCGGGCCGTTGGGCAACCGCCTAAACCAGGAGGGCCACCGTCGTGCGTTTTCATGCCGTCGTGTGGCATCGTTTCCGGCAACCTTGCCCAATGCAAGGCAACGGCCGGTCGTGCCATGCCATGCCAACGAAGGCAACGCCGTGCGTGCGGCCGTTTGGGCTCACCGCCTAGCCACGAGGGGCACCGTCGTGCGTTTTTCATGCCGTGGGTGTGGCATCGTGCCCAAGCCTTGCCCAATGCAAGGCAACGGCCGTCGTGCCCATGCCTTAGCCAATCAATGGCAACGGCCGTCGTGCCCATGCCATGGCCAACGCAAGGCAACGGCCGTCGTGCGGCCTAAGGCCCACCGTCTAGCCATGGGGGGCACCGTCGTTCGTTTTTCATGCCATCGGTGTGGCATCGTGCCCATTCCTTGCCCAATGCAAGGCAACGGCCGTCGTGCCCATGCCATGGCCAACGCAAGGCAACGGCCGTCATGCGGCCTAAGGCCCACCGTCTAGCCATGAGGGGCATCGTCGTTCGTTTTTCATGCCATCGGTGTGGCATCGTGCCCATGCCTTGGCCAATGCAAGGCAACGGCCGTCGTGCCCATGCCATGGCCAACGCAAGGCAACGGCCGTCGTGCGGCCTAAGGCCCACCGCCTAGCCATGAGGGGCACCGTCGTGCGTTTTTCATGCCGTCGGTGTGGCATCGTGCCCAAGCCTTGCCCAATGCAAGGCAACGGCCGTCGTGCCAATGCCATGGCCAACGCAAGGCAACGGCCGTCGTGCCCATGCCTTGGCCCATGCAAGGCAACGGCCGTCGTGCCCATGCCTTACCCAATGCATGGCAACGGAGGTTTACCCGTGGCCTTGCCATGGCCAACGCAAGGCAACGGCCGTCGTGCGGCCTAAGGCCCACCGTCTAGCCATGAGGGGCACCGTCGTTCGTTTTTCATGCCATCGGTGTGGCATCGTGCCCATTCCTTGGCCAATGCAAGGCAACGGCCGTCGTGCCCATGCCATGGCCAACGCAAGGCAACGGCCGTCGTGCGGCCTAAGGCCCACCGCCTAGCCATGAGGGGCACCGTCGTGCGTTTTTCATGCCGTCGGTGTGGCATCGTGCCCAAGCTTTGCCCAATGCAAGGCAACGGCCGTCGTGCCCATGCCATGGCCAACGCAAGGCAACGGCCGTCGTGCCCATGCCTTAGCCCATGCAAGGCAACGGCCGTCGTGCCCATGCCTTAGCCAATGCATGGCAACGGCCGTCGTGCGGCCGTTGGGCAACCGCCTAACCACGAGGGGCACCGTCGTGCGTTTTTCATGCCGTCGGTGTGGCATCGTTCCCAAGCCTTGCCCAATGCAAGGCAACGGCCGTCGTGCCCATGCCATGGCCAACGCAAGGCAACGGCCGTCGTGCGGCCGTTGGGCAACCGCCTAGCCACGAGGGGCACCGTCGTGCGTTTTTCATGCCGTGGGTGTGGCATCGTGCCCAAGCCTTGCCCAATGCAAGGCAACGGCCGTCGTGCCCATGCCTTAGCCAATCCATGGCAACGGCCGTCGTGCCCATGCCATGGCCAACGCAAGGCAACGGCCGTCGTGCGGCCTAAGGCCCACCGTCTAGCCATGGGGGGCACCGTCGTTCGTTTTTCATGCCATCGGTGTGGCATCGTGCCCATTCCTTGCCCAATGCAAGGCAACGGCCGTCGTGCCCATGCCATGGCCAACGCAAGGCAACGGCCGTCATGCGGCCTAAGGCCCACCGTCTAGCCATGAGGGGCATCGTCGTTCGTTTTTCATGCCATCGGTGTGGCATCGTGCCCATGCCTTGGCCAATGCAAGGCAACGGCCGTCGTGCCCATGCCATGGCCAACGCAAGGCAACGGCCGTCGTGCGGCCTAAGGCCCACCGCCTAGCCATGAGGGGCACCGTCGTGCGTTTTTCATGCCGTCGGTGTGGCATTGTGCCCAAGCCTTGCCCAATGCAAGGCAACGGCCGTCGTGCCAATGCCATGGCCAACGCAAGGCAACGGCCGTCGTGCCCATCCCTTGGCCCATGCAAGGCAACGGCCGTCGTGCCCATGCCTTAGCGAATGCATGGCAACGGCCGTCGTGCCCATGCCATGGCCAACGCAAGGCAACGGCCGTCGTGCGGCCTAAGGCCCACCGTCTAGCCATGAGGGGCACCGTCGTTCGTTTTTCATGCCGTCGGTGTGGCATCGTGCCCATGCCTTGGCCAATGCAAGGCAACGGCCGTCGTGCCCATGCCATGGCCAACGCAAGGCAACGGCCGTCGTGCGGCCTAAGGCCCACCGTCTAGCCATGAGGGGCACCGTCGTTAGTTTTTCATGCCATCGGTGTGGCATCGTGCCCATTCCTTGGCCAATGCAAGGCAACGGCCGTCGTGCCCATGCTATGGCCAACGCAAGGCAACGGCCGTCGTGCGGCCTAAGGCCCACCGCCTAGCCATGAGGGGCACCGTCGTGCATTTTTCATGCCGTCGGTGTGGCATCGTGCCCAAGCTTTGCCCAATGCAAGGCAACGGCCGTCGTGCCCATGCCATGGCCAACGCAAGGCAACGGCCGTCGTGCCCATGCCTTAGCCCATACAAGGCAACGGCCGTCGTGCCCATGCCTTAGCCAATGCATGGCAACGGCCGTCGTGCGGCCGTTCGGCAACCGCCTAACCACGAGGGGCACCGTCGTGCGTTTTTCATGCCGTCGGTGTGGCATCGTTCCTAAGCCTTGCCCAATGCAAGGCAACGGCCGTCGTGCCCATGCCATGGCCAACGCAAGGCAACGGCCGTCGTGCCCATGCCTTGGCCCATGCAAGGCAACGGCCGTCGTGCGGCTGTTGGGCAACCGCCTAGCCACGAGGGGCACCGTCGTGCGTTTTTCATGCCGTGGGTGTGGCATCGTGCCCAAGCCTTGCCCAATGCAAGGCAACGGCCGTCGTGCCCATGCCTTAGCCAATGCATGGCAACGGCCGTCGTGCCCATGCCATGGCCAACGCAAGGCAACGGCCGTCGTGCGGCCTAAGGCCCACCGTCTAGCCATGGGGGGCACCGTCGTTCGTTTTTCATGCCATCGGTGTGGCATCGTGCCCATTCCTTGCCCAATGCAAGGCAACGGCCGTCGTGCCCATGCATGGCCAACGCAAGGCAACGGCCGTCATGCGGCCTAAGGCCCACCGTCTAGCCATGAGGGGCATCGTCGTTCGTTTTTCATGCCATCGGTGTGGCATCGTGCCCATGCCTTGGCCAATGCAAGGCAACGGCCGTCGTGCCCATGCCATGGCCAACGCAAGGCAACGGCCGTCGTGCGGCCTAAGGCCCACCGCCGAGCCATGAGGGGCACCGTCGTGCGTTTTTCATGCCGTCGGTGTGGCATCGTGCCCAAGCCTTGCCCAATGCAAGGCAACGGCCGTCGTGCCAATGCCATGGCCAACGCAAGGCAACGGCCGTCATGCCCATGCCTTGGCCCATGCAAGGCAACGGCCGTCGTGCCCATGCCTTAGCCAATGCATGGCAACGGCCGTCGTGCGGCCGTTGGGCAACCGCCTAGCCACGAGGGGCACCGTCGTGCGTTTTTCATGCCGTCGGTGTGGCATCGTGCCGAAGCCTTGCCCAATGCAAGGCAACGGCCGTCGTGCCCATGCCATGGCCAACGTAAGGCAACGGCCGTCGTGCCCATGCCTTGGCCCATGCAAGGCAACGGCCGTCGTGCGGCCGTTGGGCAACCGCCTAGCCACGAGGGGCACCGTCGTGCGTTTTTCATGCCGTGGGTGTGGCATCGTGCCCAAGCCTTGCCCAATGCAAGGCAACGGCCGTCGTGCCCATGCCTTAGCCAATGCATGGCAACGGCCGTCGTGCGGCCGTTGGGCCACCGCCTAGCCACGAGGGGCACCGTCGTTCATTTTTCTTGCCGTCGGTGTGGCATCGTGCCCATGCCTTGGCCAATGCAAGGCAACGGCCGTCGTGCGTTTTGGACGCCATCCGTGTAGCATCGTGCCCATGCCTTGGCCAACGCAAGGCAACGGCCGTCGTGCGGCCTAAGGCTCACCGCCTAGCCTTGTTTTCTCTTGTTTTTATCTTTTTAAGCGTACATGTTGAGTAACGTTAATATCCACACCGATATGTCTTCAAAATTCATAAATTGCTTCTTTTTTAATTAAACTATATTTTTTGAATTTTTTGAATTTTTTTATTTTTTATTTTTTTATTTTTTTATTTTTTATTTTATTATTATTTTTTTTCAATTCAATCAATCTTGGAATTTTTTTTTATATTTGTTTCTAGCACCCACCCATATGTAGGTGTGTTAAACACACACTAAACTGCCATCTATAGGTGGCTATGTCTGTGAGGGGAAAAGGGTGTGGGTCTACTAACGGTTTGAGTTTTTTAGTTTAGAGACTATTAGGGAGAGTTGAGATGCTTGGCCTGTCAAGGCCATAGGAAGGCCGTTGGTACTAGAAACTCGTTAGACATCGTTGGGCATGTAAGGGCACCTAAATTCTTTCTTTGCATCAATATTTCAAGAAAACTTGAGATGCTCGAGCCGTCGAGGCCGGGAAGGCACTCAAGGCAGAGTCGGTCGGTCGGTCGGGCGGGCGTCGTGCACGGCGGTCGTTCGTTTACGTCGTTTTTGTGTGTGCTGCGTGCCTTACGTTGCACGATCTTGGCATCCAAGCTGGCATCGGTGACCGATTGGGGTTGTCGATGCACGGCGTGGGTGCTTGGACGGTGCAGCCCGTGACGGCGCGTGGGTAGCGGTGGGCATGTTTGGGCTGGTCGGATCCCCGCTGGTGCGGCGACGTCTTCCCTCGCATTCCCCTTCAATCGTTGGCGCAAGAGCAGCATCGTTAGCCTTGGCCGCCCACGGGTTTCCTGTGTTGCATACCTATTAGAAGGAATTCGGATGCCACAACATTCAACGTTCTCCCAACGCCGTCCCGCCTGGTCGGGCTGCGGCGGCGTCGGGGAACCGCAAAGGCGAGGCCGTGTTCCGAGTCGCAGCCAAGCGATGCGTCTCGGCCCACGAACTGTAGCCTGAGCTCTCGGACGCGGAACACCGGAAGGGCAGGAGATCGTCGACCTCTATTTGCCCGAACTTGGCGTCAATCGCCCGCATCGAACGACTGCCGTCGTCGCCTCGGGACGTCACGTCTCCTTCGAGCTCGTCGACCTCGTGCGACGTCGGCGTCGGTGAGGAATGCTACCTGGTTGATCCTGCCAGTAGTCATATGCTTGTCTCAAAGATTAAGCCATGCATGTGTAAGTATGAACCAATTCAGACTGTGAAACTGCGAATGGCTCATTAAATCAGTTATAGTTTGTTTGATGGTATCTGCTACTCGGATAACCGTAGTAATTCTAGAGCTAATACGTGCAACAAACCCCGACTTCTGGAAGGGATGCATTTATTAGATAAAAGGTCGACGCGGGCTCTGCCCGTTGCTGCGATGATTCATGATAACTCGACGGATCGCACGGCCCTCGTGCCGGCGACGCATCATTCAAATTTCTGCCCTATCAACTTTCGATGGTAGGATAGTGGCCTACTGTTAGCCCCTTAGGGCGCAACGCGCGCGGCCGTGGTCTAGTTCGGCCAGCCATGGCCTAGGTGGGAAGGCCGAAGGTGACACTTGTTGGAAATGTGTGAATAAGTGTTTGATAATGTTTTCCTAGTCTATGTTTGGGCTGGGGAAAGTTTTAGGGGCATCAGGTGCCTCTAGGTTAGTTGGGGAAAAAGGAGTGCCTCTACTAACGGTTGGAAGTTTCCCTCTAAGACATATATAGAGGGGTAACTGTAACTAAGCCAAGTCAAGGCCAAGGGCTAGGGGCCAAGGCCACGGAATGACGATGGCTTGGTGGGTTGTTCGGGTGGTTCCAAATGCTTGGAACCACGGTGCCTAAGATTGCGAAGTGTTGGGGCAAGCTTGGCGCGGAACGTTGCCGATGGAAGGAAACGGGGCGCGCGGAATTGTGCGGCAGTGCCTGTGCGCGCCAAAGCTAGACGTTGGACGGTTGCTAACCGTTACTGGCAGTTGCTGGGAGTTGCTGGCGGTTACCAGCAACTCAGCCTTGTTCCTAGCGGATTCCTGACTTTGTGGACGTTTAGATAAGACCAACGGTTGGGTCTCTTGTCAACCGTAATTATGCCTATAAATAACGGGCTAGGCAGTGACTAAAGGCAGAGAGTCTCAAATAGTGAGAATCACCTTTAGATGTTCAGCACGCCAAGTGTTTGTAGAAATTCCTTGTAACCGTTGTGGTGAAATACAGGGTTGGCCTTGTTGGCTGTAACTTGTGCGTGTGTTCCTTTATTTTGCCTAAGTGTTCTAGGTTCTGAATACTTGTGTGCAAGTGAGTTGCGTGGGCTGACTGGTAGCGGCTACCAGTGCCATTACGTGCGTGGTTTGCTAGAGTAAGTAAACACCTCGTAACAGCGTGGTATCAGAGCACGGCTCTGATCCATTAGACCGTGCTTTTGTTGTGTTCGTTTTGTAGGTAATGATGGTTGGACACGGAAATACTGTCCAAGAGCGGTTGCAACGTCAGGAGCTTGCCTTTGAGGACTTGATGCAGCGTCTGGGAGATGTTCCAGAGGGCTTCAATGTTGTGGACGCTTTGTTGCAGACCCGAGAGATGATCAACACCCTGACAGCACAGATGGAGGAAACCAGGCAGACGGTCTCTTCCGTTGGGGATGTTGTGGCATTGAGGAACGAAGTGGCTTCGTCCAATGCTGAGATCGCGACTTTACAGTCGGAGATCGGTGTGTTGAAGAGGGCGGTTGGCTCTTCCAACACACAGACCGTTCAGAAGTCTTCAAGAGGGAAAGTTAAAGTCCCTGAGCCGAAATCGTACCAGGGGAGTAGGAGTTCGAAGGACCTTGAAAACTTCTTGTGGGATGTCGAACAGTACTTCAAGGCTGTTGACGTTCCAGAAGTTGAGAAGGTATCCATTGCATCCATGTACCTTAGCGGGGATGCAAAATTGTGGTGGAGAACGATGCAATCAGACCCCACCAGGCCCAAGGTTGAGACTTGGGACGTGCTGAAGGAGGAAGTGAAGAAACAATTCCTTCCCACGAATGTTTCGTGGAAAGTTCGGGACGCGTTGTGGAACTTGAAGCAGAACAAGAGCGTACATGAGTATGTTGCTGAGTTCCAGGCCCTGATGTTGGATGTGAAGGAGATGTCTGAGGAAGACAGACTCTACACCTTCATCCGTGGACTGCAGCCGTGGGCGCAGATGGAGTTGCGGAGACAAAATGTTCAGACCGTGTCTCAAGCACTCGCTGCCGCAGAGAAGTTGATAGACTTCAAGTCCATGGGATCCAACGACAAGAAGAAGGAGAAGGGCAAGGAGAAGGGCAAGGACCTGAAAGGTGGACCGTTCGCGAAGAAGAAGAAAAAGAAGCAGTCGGTGCCAACGAACGAAACCGGTGGCGCTTCTTCTTCTAAAGAGAAGCAAGCCCCGAATCCAAAGAAGGATGGCTGCTTTAATTGCGGAGGACCACACTTGGCCCGCAATTGTCCCAATAAAAAGAAAGACCAGAATGTTAGTGCCTTAATAGCGGAAGATGATGGTGATCGGTTGGAGATGCAGGATGCACGGGTCAACCCCATGCAGTTCGTGAATGCCATTACAGGTACTAATGGTCGTATGCCTTACAATAGTTTGATGTATGTGCAGGTTACGTTGAATGGTAACCAGATACTGGCGATGATGGATACGGGAGCATCGCACAGTTGTGTGACGGAACGCGTGGTGAAGCAGTTCCGGCTGAAGTTGAAGGACTTGGGCTTCAAGTTGAAGGCTGTCAACTCTGAAGCCAAGCCAGTGTTGGGCGTGGCAACGGTGGAATTGGAGATAGGGCCATGGAAGGGATGGTGTAGCCTCATGGCCAGTCAAATGGATGACTTTGACTTGATCCTTGGCAAGGACTTCATGGTCGCGAACAGGATCTACCCAATTCCCCACTTGGACGGCGTCATGGTGGACGACGACCAAACCCCAGGCTTTGTTGCTGCAGTAAGGTTGCCAAAACAGAAAGGCAACCAACGAAATAACATGGTGTCGGCTGTACAAATCGAGTCCAGCCTTAGGCGTGGTGAAGTGGTGTATATTGCTGCGTTGGTGGAAATGAAGCCCGACATGTACCAGGAGGTACCCGATGCCGTGGCTCATGTATTGGAGGAGTTCGCAGACCTGATGCCTGCGGAATTGCCAAGACGGCTGCCTCCTAGACGTGCCGTGGAGCACAGAATTGAGTTAGTGCCAGGAGCCCAACCCCCTGCCCAGGCTCCTTACCGCATGTCCCCGATGGAGTTGGCGGAGTTGCGGCGCCAACTGAACGAGTTGCTAGAGGGCCAGGCGCTGAGGCCGTCGAAGGCTCCGTACGGTGCCCCAGCGCTGTTCCAGAAGAAGGCAGATGGAACGCTTAGATTTTGTGTGGATTATCGTGCCCTGAACAAGATCACGATCAGGAACAGATACCCGATCCCAAACACCTTCGACTTGTTCGATAGGCTGGCAAGGGGCCGATTCTTCACCAAAATTGACTTGCGGTCAGGGTACTGGCAAGTCCGAATAGCCCCAGGAGACGAGGAAAAGACGACGGTGGTGACAAGGTATGGTTCCTTTGAATTTCTTGTCATGCCGTTCGGCTTGACGAATGCACCTGCTACGTTTTGTAGGCTGATGAACGATGTTTTGTATGAATACCTTGACAAGTTTGTTGTAGTGTATCTAGATGACATTGTTGTGTATTCGGAGTCCCTAGAAGAACATGTAGGGCACTTGAGAGACGTATTCCGCAAGCTGAGGGAATACGAGCTCTATGTAAAGAAGGAAAAGTGTGAGTTTGGCAGGGAGCAGATTACTTTCCTTGGCCATGTGGTGAGCAATGGCCGGATCGAGATGGATCGCAGGAAGGTCGAGGCCATTCTTGATTGGCCCGCACCCCAGAAAGTCGCAGAACTGAGGTCGTTCCTTGGTTTGGCCAACTATTACAGACGTTTTGTCCAAGGATACTCCAAGATAGTGGCCCCTTTGACGGATTTGTTGAAGAAGGATAGACCGTGGATGTGGGATTATGAATGCGAGGATGCGTTCAGAATGTTGAAGGAAGCAGTCACTTCTGCTCCAGTGTTGCAACTTCCGGACTTCTCAAAGGCGTTTGAAGTGCACACTGATGCTTCCGATCGTGCGATTGGAGGAGTGCTGATGCAAGACAAGCACCCAATTGCATTTGAGAGCCGAAAGCTGAAAGAGTGCGAGCAGAGATATAGCACGCACGAGAAAGAGATGACGGCCGTAGTGCACTGCCTGGAGACATGGAAGCACTACCTGTTGGGAACCAAGTTCGTGGTGGTGACCGACAATGTGGCCAATACGTACTTCAAGACGCAGAAAAAGTTGACCCCGAAGCAGGCTCGTTGGCAGGAACTTCTGGCCGAGTTCGACTTTGACTGGCTGCACAAGCCAGGAAAGGAGAATGCAGTTGCCGATGCATTGAGCCGAAAGTATGTCGAGGAGTACGTTGCTGCACTTAGCACTGTGGAAACGGACTTTCGGGACAAGATCAAGGCAGAGTCCCCGAATGATCCAGTGTACCAGACCCTGATCACCCAAGTCCGCGAGGGCAAAGTTCGTCGTTACTGGCTCGAAGACGACTTACTCTTTGCCAAGGGCGGTAGAGCTTATGTCCCGACTGGAGGGGGACTTAGGCGACAGTTGCTGCGAGAGACCCACGACACTCCTTGGGCTGGTCATCCAGGAGTTGAACGAATGAGGGCGTTGCTGTCGCGGAGCTTCTACTGGCCAAAGATGGAAGCAGATATTGAGGCATATGTGAAAACATGTCTTGTGTGCCAACAAGACAAGGTGGAAAGGAAGAAGGAGCCAGGCTTGTTGCAGCCTTTGCCGATCCCTGATCGACCATGGCAATCGGTCTCAATGGACTTCATTTCGGGATTTGCTAAGGTCGATGGTATGGCTTCTGTTTTTGTAATCGTTGATAGATTTTCTAAGTATGCTATCTTTATCGGTGCGCCGAAGGCGTGCCCGGCTGATGTTGCCGCTGAGTTGTTTTTCAGAAATGTTGTGAAGTACTTCGGGTTACCCGAAGACATCATAAGTGACAGGGATACCAGATTCACAGGGAAATTCTGGACCGTGTTGTTCGGATTACTGGGATCCGAACTCAAGTTCTCTACTGCCGCACATCCTCAGACCGACGGACAAACGGAGAGGATCAATGCCTTGCTGGAGGAGTACCTAAGGCATTATGTGTCGGCAAGCCAAAAGAATTGGGTGGAGTTGCTGGATGCTGCGCAGTTTTGCTACAATCTGCACAAGTCATCCGCAACCAAGCTGAGTCCGTTCGAGTTGGTCAACGGGCAACAACCTCTGACTCCGCATGAAGTTGCACTTCAAGGCGGGAGTCGGTGCCCAGCCGCGCACCGGTTTGCTCGTGCCAAGCACGAGTTGGTGGATGAAGCAAGGGATAGCTTGCTGGTGGCGCAACAACGCATGAAGAAATATGCGGACCAACATAGACGGGACTTGGAGTTCCAGGTGGGAGATCGAGTGATGCTGAAGCTGACTCCCCAGATTTGGAAGAAAGTAAGCAGCAAAACAGTCCATCGTGGGCTCATTCCAAAGTACGATGGACCGTTCGAGGTGGTCAAGAAGGTGGGTCGTGTAGCCTATCGTTTGAAGCTGCCCGACAGGCTGAAGATCCACCCGACCTTCCATGTGAGCTTCTTGAAACCCTTCAACCAGGATGAGATGGATGAAGGACGGAAGCAGGCAAAACGTGCTCCACCAGTGATCCGCAAGCAATTCCAGAAAGAGGTGGAGGCAGTGCTGGATCACAGAACCCTGGGGCAGAGCAAAAAGAATAGCCGGACAGATTATCTAGTCCAGTGGAAGGGTGAAACCGAGTTGGATGCTACTTGGGAGCGAGACGTGACCTTGTGGCAGTTCGAAGACAAAATTGCTGAGTACCTGAGAAAGGTGCGGAAGCAAGCCAAGTTGACGAGGGCGTCAACCTCTTCAAGTGGGGGTGGTCTGTTAGCCCCTTAGGGCGCAACGCGCGCGGCCGTGGTCTAGTTCGGCCAGCCATGGCCTAGGTGGGAAGGCCGAAGGTGACACTTGTTGGAAATGTGTGAATAAGTGTTTGATAATGTTTTCCTAGTCTATGTTTGGGCTGGGGAAAGTTTTAGGGGCATCAGGTGCCTCTAGGTTAGTTGGGGAAAAAGGAGTGCCTCTACTAACGGTTGGAAGTTTCCCTCTAAGACATATATAGAGGGGTAACTGTAACTAAGCCAAGTCAAGGCCAAGGGCTAGGGGCCAAGGCCACGGAATGACGATGGCTTGGTGGGTTGTTCGGGTGGTTCCAAATGCTTGGAACCACGGTGCCTAAGATTGCGAAGTGTTGGGGCAAGCTTGGCGCGGAACGTTGCCGATGGAAGGAAACGGGGCGCGCGGAATTGTGCGGCAGTGCCTGTGCGCGCCAAAGCTAGACGTTGGACGGTTGCTAACCGTTACTGGCAGTTGCTGGGAGTTGCTGGCGGTTACCAGCAACTCAGCCTTGTTCCTAGCGGATTCCTGACTTTGTGGACGTTTAGATAAGACCAACGGTTGGGTCTCTTGTCAACCGTAATTATGCCTATAAATAACGGGCTAGGCAGTGACTAAAGGCAGAGAGTCTCAAATAGTGAGAATCACCTTTAGATGTTCAGCACGCCAAGTGTTTGTAGAAATTCCTTGTAACCGTTGTGGTGAAATACAGGGTTGGCCTTGTTGGCTGTAACTTGTGCGTGTGTTCCTTTATTTTGCCTAAGTGTTCTAGGTTCTGAATACTTGTGTGCAAGTGAGTTGCGTGGGCTGACTGGTAGCGGCTACCAGTGCCATTACGTGCGTGGTTTGCTAGAGTAAGTAAACACCTCGTAACAGCGTGGTATCAGAGCACGGCTCTGATCCATTAGACCGTGCTTTTGTTGTGTTCGTTTTGTAGGTAATGATGGTTGGACACGGAAATACTGTCCAAGAGCGGTTGCAACGTCAGGAGCTTGCCTTTGAGGACTTGATGCAGCGTCTGGGAGATGTTCCAGAGGGCTTCAATGTTGTGGACGCTTTGTTGCAGACCCGAGAGATGATCAACACCCTGACAGCACAGATGGAGGAAACCAGGCAGACGGTCTCTTCCGTTGGGGATGTTGTGGCATTGAGGAACGAAGTGGCTTCGTCCAATGCTGAGATCGCGACTTTACAGTCGGAGATCGGTGTGTTGAAGAGGGCGGTTGGCTCTTCCAACACACAGACCGTTCAGAAGTCTTCAAGAGGGAAAGTTAAAGTCCCTGAGCCGAAATCGTACCAGGGGAGTAGGAGTTCGAAGGACCTTGAAAACTTCTTGTGGGATGTCGAACAGTACTTCAAGGCTGTTGACGTTCCAGAAGTTGAGAAGGTATCCATTGCATCCATGTACCTTAGCGGGGATGCAAAATTGTGGTGGAGAACGATGCAATCAGACCCCACCAGGCCCAAGGTTGAGACTTGGGACGTGCTGAAGGAGGAAGTGAAGAAACAATTCCTTCCCACGAATGTTTCGTGGAAAGTTCGGGACGCGTTGTGGAACTTGAAGCAGAACAAGAGCGTACATGAGTATGTTGCTGAGTTCCAGGCCCTGATGTTGGATGTGAAGGAGATGTCTGAGGAAGACAGACTCTACACCTTCATCCGTGGACTGCAGCCGTGGGCGCAGATGGAGTTGCGGAGACAAAATGTTCAGACCGTGTCTCAAGCACTCGCTGCCGCAGAGAAGTTGATAGACTTCAAGTCCATGGGATCCAACGACAAGAAGAAGGAGAAGGGCAAGGAGAAGGGCAAGGACCTGAAAGGTGGACCGTTCGCGAAGAAGAAGAAAAAGAAGCAGTCGGTGCCAACGAACGAAACCGGTGGCGCTTCTTCTTCTAAAGAGAAGCAAGCCCCGAATCCAAAGAAGGATGGCTGCTTTAATTGCGGAGGACCACACTTGGCCCGCAATTGTCCCAATAAAAAGAAAGACCAGAATGTTAGTGCCTTAATAGCGGAAGATGATGGTGATCGGTTGGAGATGCAGGATGCACGGGTCAACCCCATGCAGTTCGTGAATGCCATTACAGGTACTAATGGTCGTATGCCTTACAATAGTTTGATGTATGTGCAGGTTACGTTGAATGGTAACCAGATACTGGCGATGATGGATACGGGAGCATCGCACAGTTGTGTGACGGAACGCGTGGTGAAGCAGTTCCGGCTGAAGTTGAAGGACTTGGGCTTCAAGTTGAAGGCTGTCAACTCTGAAGCCAAGCCAGTGTTGGGCGTGGCAACGGTGGAATTGGAGATAGGGCCATGGAAGGGATGGTGTAGCCTCATGGCCAGTCAAATGGATGACTTTGACTTGATCCTTGGCAAGGACTTCATGGTCGCGAACAGGATCTACCCAATTCCCCACTTGGACGGCGTCATGGTGGACGACGACCAAACCCCAGGCTTTGTTGCTGCAGTAAGGTTGCCAAAACAGAAAGGCAACCAACGAAATAACATGGTGTCGGCTGTACAAATCGAGTCCAGCCTTAGGCGTGGTGAAGTGGTGTATATTGCTGCGTTGGTGGAAATGAAGCCCGACATGTACCAGGAGGTACCCGATGCCGTGGCTCATGTATTGGAGGAGTTCGCAGACCTGATGCCTGCGGAATTGCCAAGACGGCTGCCTCCTAGACGTGCCGTGGAGCACAGAATTGAGTTAGTGCCAGGAGCCCAACCCCCTGCCCAGGCTCCTTACCGCATGTCCCCGATGGAGTTGGCGGAGTTGCGGCGCCAACTGAACGAGTTGCTAGAGGGCCAGGCGCTGAGGCCGTCGAAGGCTCCGTACGGTGCCCCAGCGCTGTTCCAGAAGAAGGCAGATGGAACGCTTAGATTTTGTGTGGATTATCGTGCCCTGAACAAGATCACGATCAGGAACAGATACCCGATCCCAAACACCTTCGACTTGTTCGATAGGCTGGCAAGGGGCCGATTCTTCACCAAAATTGACTTGCGGTCAGGGTACTGGCAAGTCCGAATAGCCCCAGGAGACGAGGAAAAGACGACGGTGGTGACAAGTGTATCTAGATGACATTGTTGTGTATTCGGAGTCCCTAGAAGAACATGTAGGGCACTTGAGAGACGTATTCCGCAAGCTGAGGGAATACGAGCTCTATGTAAAGAAGGAAAAGTGTGAGTTCGGCAGGGAGCAGATCACTTTCCTTGGCCATGTGGTGAGCAATGGCCGGATCGAGATGGATCGCAGGAAGGTTGAGGCCATTCTTGATTGGCCCGCACCCCAGAAAGTCGCAGAACTGAGGTCGTTCCTTGGTTTGGCCAACTATTACAGACGTTTTGTCCAAGGATACTCCAAGATAGTGGCCCCTTTGACGGATTTGTTGAAGAAAATGTTGCAACTTCCAGACTTCTCAAAGGCGTTCGAAGTGCACACTGATGCTTCCGATCGTGCGATTGGAGGAGTGCTGATGCAAGACAAGCACCCAATTGCATTTGAAAGTCGAAAGCTGAAAGAGTGCGAGCAGAGATATAGCACGCACGAGAAGGAGATGACGGCCGTAGTGCATTGCCTGGAGACATGGAAGCACTATCTGTTGGGAACCAAGTTCGTGGTGGTGACCGACAATATGGCCAATACGTACTTTAAGACGTAGAAGAAGTTGACCCCGAAGCAGGCTCGTTGGCAGGAGTTTCTGGCCGAGTTCGACTTTGACTGGCTGCACAAGCCAGGAAAGGAGAATGCGGTTGCCGACGCACTTAGCCGAAAGCACGTCGAGGAATACGTTGCTGCACTTAGCACTGTGGAAACGGACTTCCGGGACAAGATCAAGGCAGAGTCCCCGAAGGATCCAGTGTACCAGACCTTGATCACCCAAGTCCATGAGGGCAAGGTTCGTCGTTACTGGCTCGAAGATGACCTACTCTTTACCAAAGGCGGTAGAGCTTATGTCCCGACAGGAGGGGGACTTAGGCGACAGTTGCTGCGAGAGACCCACGACACTCCTTGGGCTGGTCATCCAGGAGTTGAACGAATGAGGGCATTGCTGTCGCGGAGCTTCTACTCTCCAAAGATGGAAGCAGATATTGAGGCATACGTGAAAACATGTCTTGTGAGGCATACGTGAAGAAGGAGCCAGGCTTGTTGCAGCCTTTGCCGATCCCTGATCGACCATGGCAATCGGTCTCAATGGACTTCATTTCGGGATTTCCTAAGGTCGATGGTATGGCTTCTGTTTTTGTAATCGTTGATAGATTTTCTAAGTATGCTATCTTTATCGGTGCGCCGAAGGCGTGCCCGGCTGATGTTGCCGCAGATTTATTTTTCAGAAATGTTGTGAAGTATTTCGGATTACCCGAAGACATCATAAGTGACAGGGATACCAGATTCACAGGGAGATTTTGGACCGTGTTGTTCGGATTGCTGGGATCCGAACTCAAGTTCTCTACTGTCGCACATCCTCAGACCGACAGGCAAACGGAGAGGATCAATGCCTTGCTGGAGGAGTACCTAAGGCATTACGTGTCGGCAAGCCAAAAGAATTGGGTGGAACTCATTCACGGCGCCATCCTTCCACCGGACTACAATCTGGTCAAGACCATGGACTCGTCCGACCTTCTCAACTATTATTACACCGGAGCAGCTCAGGTCGGTATCCTTTACTCCCTACTATTGGTAAGAGGTGACTTCATCATAGTGTTGACCTTCTTTCTAAAATTGACCCGCCAGATGAACGTGGTTGGACCCGAATTGGCCAGGCGCTACGAGAGCCTGCTCCCACTGATGAGCGAAACGAAGGCCGCTAATGAGAAGCTGCTAAGCCAGCACGAAGCTGCTGTAGCTGAAGCTGAGGGCCTGAAGAAGCAGCTCGCCCAAGTCCATACGAACTTCGAATTGGAGTTGAAAAAGAACTCCGAGCTGACCTCCCAGCTGAAGGAGGAGCAACAGAGGGGAGCTGAGCTGGCCGCTCAGGTGGAGGCGGCCAGGGCTGAGGGCCGCCAAGAGGGCGTGCGGAACTTCCTTAGGTCGGAGGGCTTTATAGGCGACCTGGCTATCTTGAATACCCCAGTGCTGCAATATGGATATTCCCAGGCACTGAAGGAAGTGCAAGGGTTAGGTCTGCCTGGGTTCGATCTGGGGAAGTTTCCCAAATACAACCCCCAGGCTGTGGAGCAGATCGACCGCCTGGTGGAGGGCTACACACATGGGCGGAAGCTGGCAGATCTGGTTGCTGATCCTCTGCTACCAGTGACCACCCCTGAACCCGAACAAGAGGAGGAAAAGGGGGAGAACTAGAGTAGGACTTTAGAATAGGAATCCGAACTGTCAGAGCGCAGTTCGTTTTGTATGAGCTCTGCTCTTTTTGTACAGTCCTCTTTTGATGGAATGAAAAATCTTTCTTTTGCTCCATACTTGGTTGCATTCACAGTTTAATATTAAGTTACAATAGCACGGTCTGGTACCGACCTTGATAAGCACGAGCTAACTTTTAAGACAAGATAGCTTATTCCTAACTGAACACATCAACATAAAAATTTTGATCTTGGAATGACCTGGTATGTGCGAGCTGGACGCCCTAACGGAAAATCCTCAAGTTGGAATTATGCCAAGTACGCGGGACTTCTTCTCCGTCGAGGTGCGCTAACTTACAGTATCCAGTTCGATCTGCCTCCTTCACCACATAGGGGCCCTCCCAGTTAGGATCCAGCTTAGACGTACCCCGGGCTCGACTTACGCTATTCTTTCGTAAGACTAGGTCCACGCTATTCTTTCGTAAGACTAGGTCCCCCGGTTTGAAGTATAAGTGTCTCACCCTGGCATTGTAGTGCTGCGCGACCTGTCCCTTGTATTTAGCCATGCGTATAGCCGCCTCCTCCCTCCTTCGTTCGAGCAGATCCAAACTTAGCCGTAGCTCGTTCTCGTTGTCCTGAACTATAAAATTCTGGACTTTGCTTGAGGGAACACCGATCTCGCCGGAATCACGGCCTCTGCCCCGTAAGTAAGGGCGAAAGGAGTCTCCTGGGTGGTAGTTCGAGGAGTGGTTCGGTATGCCCATAGTATTGTAGGCAGCTCTCGTCCATCCAGTCTGAAGACTCTATCCGAGTCTTCAAGCCGTGCAGGATGGTTCTATTGACGTTTTCTACCTGACCATTGGCTTGGGGGTGACCTACCGAGGTGAAGTGCTGACTGATCCCGAGCTCCGCGCACCAACCTTGGAGGGAACTGTCAGCGAACTGGCGACCGTTGTCCGAGACCAGAACCCGAGGTATACCGAATCAACAAACGAGGTTCCTCCAAAGGAACTTCTGGACCGACCTACCGCTGATGTTGTTGAGCGGCTCAGCTTCTATCCATTTGGTGAAGTAGTCAACGGCCACTATCACATGCTCATAACCCCCAGGAGCTCGGGGGAATGGACCCAGCAGATCGACGCCCCATTGAAAGAACGGCCAAGGGCTCTGGAGCAGAATCATCTCCTGGGTCGGGGCGTGATGGACCGGGGCGTGCAGTTGGCACGACCTGCAAAGCGCTGCCAGTTCGGCTGAGTCTAGAAAAAATAGTGGGCCAGTAATACCCGGACAGCATCCCTTTCTTGGCCAACATCCTAGGGCCGACGTGATTTCCACAGAGACCCTCATGCAACTCACGCAAGATGTAGTCTCCTTTCTCTGATGTTACGCACTTCAGCCAGGGACGCAAGTAAGATCTCCTATAGAGCACCCCATCCGTTAGCACGTACCCCCGCGACTTGAGGAGAATCTTGCGTGCCTCTACCTTGCTGGAGGGAAGCTCTCCCCTAGCTAGGTACCGTACGAGGGGATCCATCCACGAGTTCAGTACCTGAATAACTGCCGAGCCCACCTGATCGTATGCCCGATCTCTGACGACATCTACCAACACTTCCTTGTTCAGCGTGCCTAATGAGGTGGAGGCTAGTTTAGACAACGCATTTGCTCTCTTATTTCGGTTTCGCGGGATTTGTTTGAGCGTGAATAGCTTGAACTGAGTTCTCAACTCATGCACCTTGGCGACGTACCTCCTTAGCGGTTCCTCCTTGACTTCATAGTTTCCCCCACTTGATTTACTATCAGTTGCGAGTCGCTGTAGACCTCTACTGATTCGGCCCCCAATTTTTGAGCAATCATCATCCCCGCAATCAGGGTCTCATATTCAGACTCATTATTGGAAGCCCTGAAATCAAATCTAAGGGCGTAGGCCAGCTCCTCCCCCATGGGGCTGGTCAAGAGGAGTCCAGCTCCGCACCCTTCTTTGCTTGACGACCCGTCCACAAACAGTGTCCAGGTCGGAGTAGACTGCCCTGTTTTCTCGGCGGCCCGTTCGGGCTCAGCAACTCCTCGTGCCTGTTCGGCCCTCACTGCTTTGGTGGCCTGTGTGACCTCGGTAGCTTCTCCGGCCTGTTCGACCTTAGCCGTGTCTCTGGCCAGCTCGGCCTTTGATGCCTTGGTGGCCTGCGTGACCTCAGCAGCTTCTTCGGCCTGTTCGGCCTCAGCCGTGTCTCCGGCCAGCTCGGCCTTTGATACCCTGGTGGCCTGCGTGACCTCGGCAGCTTCTCCGGCCTGTTCGGCCTCAACCGTGTCTCTGGTCATTTCGGCCTGAACTTGTCCGCAAGGGACCCCCTCTGCTATAAAGTCTGCTAATGCTTGGGCCTTAATGGCCGTACGAGGTTGATAGCCTAGGTCGTACTCGGATAGTTCCACGGCCCATTTCACCATTCTCCCCGACGCGTCAGGTTTGGAGAGAATTTGTTTAAGGGGCTGGTCAGTCACTACTATCACGGGGTGAGTCTGGAAATACGACCTGAGTTTCCTGGCCGCGTGAACTAGTGCTAGAACATGCCACTCCACCGCAGCGTATCTAGGCTCTGCTCCTTGCAGAGTTCGGCTGACGTAGTACACAGGCTTCTGGACCTTGTCCTCCTCTCGAACTAGTACCGCACTGACTGCCTCTTCCCCCACCGCAAGGTATATAAATAAAGTTTCCTCCTGCGTGGGAGAGGTCAACGCTGGCAGCCGAGCAATATGGGTTTTAAGTTCATCGAACGTCTTCTGGCACTCGGAGGTCCATTCAAACCCGGGACCCCTCCTCAATGCTTTGAAAAAAGGTGAGCCCCGAGCTGCCGACTTGGACAAGAATCTGCTTAGGGCCGCCATCCTGCCAGTTAACCGCTGGACCTCCTTTATGTTTCGAGGAGGGGCCATGTCAATAATGGTCTTCACCTTTTCGGGGTTGGCTCTCACCCCGTCCTTGGATATCATACACCCAAGGAACTTACCCGACCTAACCCCGAAGGTGCACTTCTTGGGGTTCAGCCGCATTCGCAAGCTTCGCAAGATATCGAAGATTTCTCTGAGGTCATTAATGAACTGCTCCTGAGTTCGGCTCTTCACCAGCATGTCATCCACATAGACCTCCACGTTTCGGCCGATCTGATTTTTGAACAGCTTATTGACCAGCCTCTGATAGGTCGCGCCAGCATTCTTCAACCCAAATGGCATGGTGATATAGCAATAAGTCCCGTATTCGGTGATAAAGGCAGTCTTCTCTTGGTCCTCCTCATCTAGGGCTATCTGGTGATACCCATAGAAAGCATCTAGAAAGCAAAAAATCTCGCACCCCGTAGTTGAATTCACCAACTGGTCGATGCGAGGGAGAGGATAACAATCCTTCGGGCAGGCTCTATTCAGGTCGGTGAAGTCCACGCACATCCGCCAAGCCCTGTCCTCCTTTTTGACTAGCACAGGGTTGGCCAACCAGGTCGGATAGTAGATTTCTGTTGACCTTGGTCGATCAATCCTTGGTTTTGATGATTAACAAACCAATATGTAGATTTGGGTTAATGTTTTTATGTGAGTAATTTGTTAGAACAAATTCTTGTGGCATAAAAGAAGAAGCAAAAACAGGGCACTCATGTCGGACGCTATCGGACGTCCGAAAAGATGAAGAATATCAAGAAGGAAACTCTGTCGGACGCTCGTGAGGAAGCATCGGACGTCCGGAAGGATCGGACGCACGCATCGGACGCACATCGATCGCATCGGACGTCCGAGAAATTTCGCAAAGATTTGATGACTCTCTGACGACGTTCGGACGCAGGGTTCGACGTCCGACAGGTGGTTTGGACGCAGGGTTCGGACGTCCGACAGGTGGTTCGGACGTCCGACAGGCCAACGGCTAGTTTTGACAGCATTTAATATTTGACCGTTAGAGAGCCTTTTGAAGCCATTTCTCACCTTCTATAAATACCCCAAAGCACCAGAAGACAAATGACTTTTGCCAACACAAAATACAAGCTTACAAGTGAGATTTTTGAGTAGAAAGATTCTTTGTTGGTTGTATAAGGGGTTGGGGAAGTTGGGTTGTGAGGTTGCTCAAGTGAAGGTTTCTCTCTAGGAGAAGTAAAACCTTGGTGAATGTGAACCTATCACTTGAAGTGGTAAAACCTTGGTGAAGGTTGCCTCATTTGTATAAAATAGTTCTTAATTGGGTGAGTGATCTTTCAAGTGTAGGTTGTTGAGGGTTAACTAGAATAGTTGTAAAACTCCTTGGCTCAACCAAAGTGTGTTTGGGGTGAGGAAGGAGTGAGCCTTCACTTGTACATCTTGGTTAGCATCGCCATCAATTGAAGAGGCTATTGGTTTGATATTTGGTTTGCATTTCTTATCCTTTCTCTTTAATTAAGTTTTCTTTATTGTGCTTAAATTTGATATATCTTTGTGCATCATTGTGAATTTGTTTGTACTCATTGGGTTGCACCGGGCACTTACATTTCCTTCACAATTTTGGCCTCCAATAGCTTGCCCACCTCCTCCTTGACGACCTCATTTCGCTCGGGCGCAAAATTCCTTTTCTTTTGTTTTACTGGTCGGATGTTCGGGTCTACATGTAACTTGTGGACTGCCAGCTCGGAAGGGATTCCGGGCATGTCATCAGCACTCCACGCGAAAATCTCGGCGTACTCCTTCAGGAGAGACTCCAATGCCCTTCGCGTCTGCTCGCTTAAGCCAGATCCGGCCCTGACCACACGGCCAGGTCGCTCCGGGAGGATAGACAGCTCGATCAGACCCTCGTCCGTCTCCAACTTCTCCTCCTTCTCAACAGGCTCCCAAGGCTCTAGGTAGGCTGTTTGGGCTACCAGCTTCTCCTTACCTTTGAGGGTCGCAATGTAGCAGGCCCTAGCTACCTCTGGGTCCCCTAATACCTCTGCCACCCCTGCGGGTGTGGGGAACTTCATGCTAAGGTATAAGGTCGAGCAGACAGCTCGAAGTGCGTTTATGGTCGGCCGTCCTAGTATCATGTTGTAGGAGGACGACTCTTTTACCACTGTAAAATTCACCTGGACAGTTCGGCTCCTAGGAGACTCCCCCACAGTGACCGTGAGGGTTATCATTCCTTCTGGCCTCACTGGCGGGCCTGCGAAACCTATCAGGGGAGTACGGACGGGATGAGCTGCTTATCTTCCAGTTGCAGCTCTCGGAAGATCTTGTAGTACAGCACGTCAATGGCACTCCCATTGTCTATGTACACCTTCTTCACTTTGTAATTGCACGTTACGACCTCTATCACAATTGCCTCATGATTATTAGAGGCAAGGGGTACCGTGAATGAGCCTACGCAGCGGAAATTTGACCCAACTAATCCCTAGAAGTCACGAACCATTTTGATATTATCTCAACCCGTAACTACTCGAATTAACGAACCAAATTGGAGATAGTAGAACGCCACAATCAAGGAGATACTCGATTGATAAGTTCGGGTGAATAACTTGAGAAGATTCTCAAGTATTCAAAGGCAACTCTATTGCCAAAGAGAAAGTGTAAACTCACTAATTGTATTTAATAGTCAAAAACTGATCCCAAACAAAGAGGAAGTGGGGCTATTTATAGCCCTTACAAGCATTAACCCTAATCCAAAGGTTGACCAAACTACCCTACATATTTGAGAAAGATTTGGGTCTTACTTACTAACAATGGGCCGCAATTAAACTATCTTAATTACCTAGACTTTTTAAAACGAGAAATAACCAAAATCAACGAGGAAAATCAAATAATCCAACTAAACTCAAGCATTCTTGCAATCAACTAGTCTTCACTTGAATCTTCCAATTCCCATGTGCTTGAATGAGTCTTGGTCTTTATATTCTCATCATTCCTCTCCTCTTAAAAGCAATTTGCCCAAAAATTGAAGCACAAATGGTGACAAGACGAGTTACATGCCTTCGACTCAATCTTGTTATGATGGCTACAGATGGCATCCAATGCAAAGCCCATGTGCTAAGTTGGAAAATAACCCTCGTCGAACCTTGAATCTCACAAACCATCTTCAATGTATGCTCAACTTTATTGTTTGTGGTCATGAGGTAAGGGTCCTCAAAGTGGTATGAAATGTATCCCGTGAAATCGAACTCCGGCTCGAACACACTTGCAAGGCACCAAGGCGGATTTGGTGATGTTGGAGCTGCATGTGGACTAAGAGCAAGACGAAAATCATAATGGTCATTGAGGTACTTGTTCTTTAAACGAACCCTTGGTACACAGCCATCCCTAAAATATGGAGTGTTCCCTTCAAGATGAGCTCGAATCAACTCCCTTTTGGTGTGGACTGATTTAAGTTGACATTGTTCCATGAATGGATACCAATGGGGTTTAACTCTTGGAGTACCAACTCCATGGAGGCTTGCAACGTCTACAATTGATTTTGGAATGGAACACACCAAGATCAGCTCAACTTGCCTTTGCTTGATCTGTATAAAAGAAGAAACACTAAACAAAGCAAAGGTAAGTTTGTTAAGAAAATAATAGGCCTTTCTCCGGGTTGCTCAAGATCAGCCCACTTTCTCTTCTTTCTTCCTTTTTACCACCCATCTCATTAGATTTTTCCATCTCTTTTTCTAGTTCAACAGCTGACCCTTTTATCTCATTACTTTCAACTTCCTCGGGTTTTACCTCTACAGGCACAATTCCCTCATCTAGCTTTTTCTCCATTCTATAACGCTCAAGCTCACTTTTCATGCATGCTAGATCAATACAAAGTTGGTCATAAGTAAGTGATACAAGTGCAAGACGACGACTATTAAATAAGAAGGAATACTTATTAGTATGTCCATCAATTTTAACTTCTCGCCTCGACATCCATGTTTTGCCCAACAACACATGTGTCACTTGAATTGGGACTACATCACACAACACCTCATCCACATATTTGCCGATTTGAATAGGTACAAGTGTGTGCTTAGTAACCCAAACATCCCCATGAGTGCTCGTCAACTTGTACGGTTGAAGATGATCAATGGTTGGAAGATTTAATTTCTCAACCATGATAGCACTTGCAAGATTGACTTCACAACTACCATCAATGGCCAAGCTACAAATTTTATCTTTGACACCGCAACGAGTATAAAACCAACCAAGCAATTGAGATTTGACGAGGTCCAATTGCTCATCTACACCACGTAATGCCACTTCTTTGACTCCCTTAGGATCAGGAAGACAATGTTGTGGGCTAGCTTTTATGCGTCTTATACTCGCCATGACGTATGAGGGAACCTGCAAAAAGTTAGCAACGAAACCGAAGATATTGCCTTTCACGCTCCCTTACGTGTATCCACTCGCACTCGTGTATATGGATGTCACTCTAATGGACTTACCAAATACCTTTACCTGTTGGGTTAGGTAGTTGAGAAATGCTGCTCAAGTCCAACAACCGTTACCAACCTTTCCACAAGTGTAATCACAAGAATGTAGGAGAAAATGTAGGAAAGTGTTCCTAGAATCTAGGAAGAGAATATAGGAGAGTTTCCTAAAGTGGATGAGAGAATATAGGAAAGGTCCTAAAAATGGATGAGAGAATTTTAGGAGAGTTTCCTAAAAAATGGATGAGAGAATTTAGGAAAGTTTCCTAAAAATGGATGAGAGAATATAGGAAAGTTTCCAAAAAATGGATGAGAGAGTTTAGGAAAGTTTCCTAAAAAGGTAGGAGAGAGAGTGTCCAAGTGAGTACAAAGAGTTATCCAAGTGCTTTACTTAGTTTCCTAATTGATTTTGGAAACAAGTTAGTTTTTGGAAACCTTTTGAAAATCCTCTTCCTCTTGAACAACTTTTGGTAACCTTCTTGAAACAACTTTTGGTAACCTTCTTGAAACAACCTTTGGTAATCTTCTTGAAACAACTTTTGGTAACTTCCAAATTCTACTCCAAGAAAGATTGCACAAATCAGATTTGGTTCTCTATTCAAAACAATTCGGTTGCCCCTTTCTTTCCTTTCCTTTTTTTTTCTCTTGCCAACCAATTCCTCTTTTCTTTCTTCATTTTTTTTTGACTACAACTATCAACCACGACACAGAACAAGGAAGTCCATAAATAATAACAACCAAGAACTCCAAGATCTTTCAAGAACGTTCAAGGAAGTTGTCAGGAACTTCAGAAATTTCAAGATTGTGGTCAAGAATTCAAGAAGCTCAAGATTATTGTAAGTTCTCTTCAAGATTCACAAAATTCCAACAAGTTTTGCCAAAATTCAGATTTGAAAACCAAGTAAACAAGTTGGATAACACAAACAACAAGGCTGGACAGATTTGTATTCGGATGAACAGTAACTATGAACAGTGTCGGCGAACAGTATCGGTGAACAGTGTCGGTGAACAGTCAAAGAACAGTAATAATTTTTTTTTTGGTTCTAAACAAACGAACAGATTGGGATTAAACATATATGACTCGAAATAAATGAAAAAAAAAGATATAAACTGGTGGTTGTCGACTAGCTCTGGTACCAACTGATGTGAAACCCCGATCTAGACAACCAAAACACCATGGCTTAGGCAGCGGAAATTTGACCCAACTAATCCCTAGAAGTCACGAACAATTTTGATATTATCTCAACCCGTAACTACTCGAATTAACGAACCAAATTGGAGATAGTAGAACGCCACAATCAAGGAGATACTCGATTGATAAGTTCGGGTGAATAACTTGAGAAAATTCTCAAGTATTCAAAGGCAACTCTCTTGCCAAAGAGAAAGTGAAAACTCACTAATTGTATTTAATAGTCAAAAACTGATCCCAAACAAAGAGGAAGTGGGGCTATTTATAGCCCTTACAAGCATTAACCCTAATCCAAAGGTTGACCAAACTACCCTACATACTTGAGAAAGATTTGGGCCTTACTTACTAACAATGGGCCGCAATTAAACTATCTTAATTGCTTAGACTTTTTAAAACGAGAAATAACCAAAATCAACGAGGAAAATCAAATAATCCAACTAAACTCAAGCATTCTTGCAATCAACTAGTCTTCACTTGAATCTTCCAATTCCCCATGTGCTTGAATGAGCCTTGGTCTTTATATTCTCATCATACCGCGTCCTCAGGTCCATAGACAATCTCCTCGTACATCTTCAGCCGTTTGCTCGAGCTTTCTCCGCTGGGAGGGGACGGTTGTGCCGCCGAGCTATATGACTATCCCCTCCAGCCGGTCCTCTGGCGATGGTGTTGATCACCCCAGCCAGATTCTGAGCTTCTTGCTCGGGAGTTCGGCCGCGAGGCCCTTGAGGTCGGTTACGGGGATAGCTCGGGTGGTCTGGCTTGGGCCTCGCCCGTCGCTGGTCAACCCGTTCGTCCCGTACGAACTGCCTGAGGTGGCCTCGTTTGATCAGCTTTTCAATGTCCTTTTTGAGGTGACGACAATCCTCCGTATCGTGCCCCACATCTCGGTGATATGCACAGTACAGGTCCTAATCCCGTCTGCTTCTGTCCCCGGCCAAGGGTCGGGGAGGTCGGGAAAGCCCTTCCTGCTCCATCACAGCAAGGACCCGAGCTCTGGGGGCCGTGAGGGAAGTCCAAGGCTTATCTCCCCCCAGGGGCCGACTTCTGGGCGGGTGGTCATAGGTATTCTTTCGCCCCTGGTCACGTCGCACGTCTCCCTGGTCGGTAATCCTTCGGTGTTTGTCATCCCTCTGCCTTTCCTGCGCGCTCTTCAAGCGATTGGCCTCCTCAGCATTGGCCTTCTCGTGAGCTCGGTCCAGCATCTCCCGAACTGATTTGGGCGGTCTCTCCACGAGCTCAGTGTATAACTTCTGCTTCCGCAGCCCGTTAATGAAGGCAGCCATGACCACCTTGTCGTCTCGGTCGCGGACCTGGAGGGATTCGTTATTGAATCGCACCATGTATTCGCGTAGTGACTCCTCAGCCCTTTGCTGGATAGTCATGAGGTGAGCAGTGCTTTTAGAGAAGGCTCGTGAAGAAACGAACTGTGCTGAGAACAGTCGTGCGAGCTGGGTAAAAGACTGGATTGACCTGGGGGGAAGTCCCTGGAACCACTGCCGGGCCCTTCCCTCCAGGAACATTGGGAAAGTCTTGCATCTAACCGCATCCGCGACCGTTTGTAGGCGCATTTGCATCATGAACACGAACAGGTGGTCTTCCGGATCCGTAGTTGCGTCGTAAGATTTCATGTTTGGAATTTTGAACTTCGCGGGCAGTTGGTAGTCCTTAATATCGAGCACAAAGGGGGAAGCAATGTACCTGTCCGCCTCAGGGTCCAACAGTAGGTCCAGCTCGTCCTGCACCTGTTGTCGCTCTTTCAGGGGGGAGAGTTCTCCCCTCGAGAGCCTCCGGACGGGCTCCGAGTGTTCAGTTCGGGAGTTCTTGTGAGAGGGTTCTACGACCTCGACCTGCTCACGCGTGAGTTCCCGGTGCGACCGCTTGGCCCCGGGCTTGGGACTCCCGGTTCGGGACTCTGACGGGTCTGCTCCCTGGACCTTAGGTTCTTTGTCCGGATGACCTTCCGACTGCCCTTTGAGGTAGTTCATGATCGCCTCGAAGGTGGGCAGGTTTTCCGCCACCGTCTGAACCAGCTGTTCAGGCGGGATTCGTGAGTGCCCCGCCCCTCCTTCTCCAGGTGTTGGACCCCGAGGGGAGTTTTGGGGGCCACTTCGCTCGGTCCCCTTGGGTCCGCCAGCGTTCCTCTGCGACCTAGTCCTCGGCATGATTCGCAAAGAAGAGTAACGTGTTTCCCACAGACGGCGCCAATTGATGCGACTGCCAAAAATGAGATCCGAGCTGAGCTGTGGTTCTGCCGAGCTAGCTGATAGGGAACAGGGTGGCCGTGCCGACCTGTAAGCAAAGATGCGGCGGGGTTGGTCCCCCGGAGCAACTCCGACGATCAAGTCAATAAAAGCTTGGAATCGAAGTGAGTATGTGTTCAAAAGAAATAGCGTACCTAACATCTTCGCAATGCGTTGTATTTATAGAGTCGGAGGTAGTAGTTTCCTAGCAGGACAAGGAGTCTTCCATAGCGGGACTCCTTCTAGGGCTCCGCTAACTAGTTCCGATAAGTTCGGGCGGCGCGACCCACCAGGCCCATTCATTCTCAGCTCGGTCAACCTAGTGGGCTGCCATATGACTATTCCGAGCTGGCCATCGAGACGGATCAGCTCTTCTCTGCCGAACTGATACGAGAAGGAGACGGCCTGACAAGTAAAAGGCAGAATTGACGTGAATGTGGGACCCACTACAGATCCCATGTGGCCAACTTTAGACTTGCCATGAAATTCCTTGTCGGGTCTGAGATGATGCATTTTATTCAACGCGTTGCGCAGTTCTTTCACCGCATCATCGAACATCTCCGCGCAGACGTCCACAGCCTGTCCGACTAGAGGGTTACTGGTTCTGTAGCTGGCATCTTTTGACCTCTTTGACAAGTAAATTGCTAACGATTTGACTCTAATAGGGCTCACGGCAAAACTGGGTCTTGGTGAATCCTGCTTGCTTGGCGGACAAGAGATTTGTAGCATGGTTCGGGGCATGGAGTGGAGTCGCAAGCCTTTCGGATGAAGTTAGTGTTGTTTTCTACGATGTTGGGGAGCGGGACTGGGGCAAGGGCAGGGGCAGGGGCAGGGATAGAGGAGGATGAGGAGGTGGTTGAGGAGGACTAGAGATTTCATTGCTTGTTTAGGAGGTCAACGATTGAAAGGCAAGGGAAGGTCTAAGGGAGTTTAAATAGATTGAGTATTATCCAAATACGAATTGTGCTTGGATCGAGTGGAGTTTACGGTTTATTTAAAAGTCCAAAATGGATTTTGCAATCAAATTGCGTTTCTTTGGGTTTTTTTTTTTTTTAAACAAGAGTTAAAGTATATTAGGATCATTCATGTTTGGGATTTTTTAGACATCCAATGACTCTTTGTCACCTAAGGTTTCTTTAAGTGTGGCTGCATTCACACAATCATCATATTTGCTATTTTTTCTTTTGTTTTTTTGTTTAAAGTAATTTACCCAATTTTTCCATTTAATTTTCTTTATTTACTCAAAAGCAATTGTTCCTTTATTGTGCTTAACTTTTTCTATTCTTTTTTTAAAATGTAATTTAGCCAACTTTTTCCTTTTTCTTTAAGCAAAATAAAAACACCATTAATTCTTATAATTGTGTGAATATGGTAGCTATCCCAACTATAAATGATTATCCAAAATAAAAAAGAAAAAAGGATAGTTGGTGCATTTACACCATCTAACACCTTTGCTTGTTTAATTTACTACTAATAGTAACCAAATATTGTATTATGTTCGGAATATGTAAACGCTTTGTTTGGATAACACTTTTTTATGATGTGATGTATGTGAAATAGAAAGGTGATTGGAAATATAAACAGGTGAATTGAAAAGTATGTTTATGATGCAAGCAAAAATTTTTTTTTAAAAAATTTGCTATCCAAACATAGCAGAGAATAAACATAAATTCTGAGTTTGAGAATAAAAAGGTGCTTGTTTGAGAATTGATTTTTTTTTCACTAAATTTATTTTAATCATCAGATCGTAAATTCTGAGTTTTGGTGCAGCTTTTTTAACTTGTTTAGTATTTGTGTCGTGGCCCTACCGTATCTGAATCCAAGTATGCAACGACTTGCGGTGGGAAGAAGGAAACATCGACAAGTCAAACTACGTATACTTTGTTTTAGATATGTGTATATTTTTTTCAATCTATGTATAATTTTAATAACTCTTTACAGTAAATTTTTTCTTGTTTCATTCTTTTTTTTTTTTTTTGAAGTTCAAATCGGTTGGATGCCATGTTCCTTCACAAATCGATAAACTTGTAACTGCAAAAAAAAAAATTCTAATTTCACAAAAATAAACACCAAATTTGTATTCCACGTAAGCTTGTTAATGAAAATTTTATTTTGGCCAAATCATTCCGCAAAATACTAACAGATTCACATAATTAAGATCTATTTATTCTTTTTAGTGTTTTAATGAATTACCTCGATTGTATGTGAGAAATTCAGATTTTGTTCAGAACGAATGTTGCTCCATTCTGTCTGAACGTTTTCTAATTTCTCGTATAACTATATGATTTGTATTCCAGATTTGCCACCTAAACTGGTTTTCCCATCAGCGGACGGCTTCATTTGATTTGAAGATCGTTGGTTTTAAATTTCTTAATTTAATCCAATAGGAAATTGAAGTAGGAAGCGAAAACAAATAGAATCCTAGTCTGATTACCTCAACTAAGCACTAATTCTCAAGGAATTAGAAGGGTATAAGTTAATTAAAAGAACAAAACCAGAAAAAGGGTTGATACATCAAGAACCTATTCTCCTCTACTTTTACCGTTTTACGTTGCATCAAAAACTATCTTCAACAACAAACTTCCCTTTTTACGTATAGTAATTAAAAAACCATCACTAGAACGAGAAAAATAAATAACATTATTTGTTACTTGTTTAGCGGATGAGTTGAACTCCGTAAAAGTAATTCAATGTTGCTTTTTATGGTTTAGCTCGTTTAAGATAACTTTTCTGTATGCCAATCTAACTTGAATTTTGTTTTTCTTCTAATTATTTTGCTGTTTTTAACAGGTTTGCCACGAAAATTTTTTTTGCCGCTGTTGATTATCGCATTAATTCTCCCTTCTTTCGTGGTGACAAAGTCTGATTCATCATCAGTTCACAATGTTCGTGATTATGGAGCAGCTGGGGATGGCAAGACAGATGACACAAATGTAATAATATGAATTCAAAAACCTATATATGATACTAAGATTGCCCATACCTTAAATACTAGCTATGCTGATGATTATAAACGTAATTAACTATATTGCATGAGCAATTTATTTTTCTTAATGTCTGAACTGATTTAGGCTTTCATGGAAGCGTGGAATGCGACTTGCACGTCTTCATCATCTTCTCCTCCAATTATGGAAGTTCCTGCAGATGGGATGTTCTTGATCCATCCTGTGTTATTCAGCGGGCCTTGCAAATCCTCAATCATCAATGTTGAGGTGAGGTGTTTGATTAGAATAGCACTTTCTTCTTTCTTCCTTTTCGTTCCTTATTTTATCTTCATTTTTTTTGGGCCTTGAAATTTAAAGAGCTAATTGCACTTTGGTAGAAAAAAAATAAACAATTAGTAATTTCCAGGCTTGGAATGTGTAGTATCTTCAAATTCACCTAAACTATCTCGCCAACCTTTACTGCCTATGCATAAACCGGTTTTAGTAAATAGCCATATATGATACCCATATTAGAGTCAGGTCGATACTTTTCTTGCATTGAACCCACTACAGCCTAGTATCGTACACACTCAAATTATACTCTCTCTCTCTCTCTTTTCTTTTTTTGGTCCGACCCAAATTATATACTCTCAATTACTATAGGAAAGCACCTATGTATGTCTATGTTTTCAGACTCGGACCGGGTGTTGACTCGACCGAACTCAGGGGTTAGGGATCAATTAGTTCGATCGGTTCGATCAGGGTCCAACCGGATGATGTCATCATGATATCATAAACATATATTAAATATATAAAACCTGAAATACCATGAAAAGTATATACATTTTGGTGTTTTTCTTTGTCCTATACATTTCCTACATATCATGCCCATGAAGTAAAACCGACTTTGAAAACTCAAACAATACAATCCAAAGAATAACTTCACAAATGAAGAACAATAACCTCCAAATCCATCCAAACTAACAAACTAAACTAAATAGAAATCTAATACATGTTAAAATCTGAAGACAATGAAAAGTACACCTCTATTTGTATATTCATCAACTCCCTCAAGTTGAAATACTGTAATAACTTGTTTCACTCTGAAACTTCGACGTAGCAACATCATCTAAAAGAACAAAAACAGAACAAATTGAAGTATAACAAGTTTTGTTCAGTTGAAAACATACCATAGTATTTATTTAGGTATTCACATATTAAGTTTCTATACATTGAGTTATTCAAGAAATTTCTAGGCCCAATATATACATTTTAGTTCTTTTTCTTAGAATTCATATGTCACAAATTATTGCAAAATATAACCTCGAGCAAGTTCTTACTTCTGACATGCGAAGCTTAATCTAAATACAAATGCCAAAAATGAAAAAACACTAATACAAAACTTCATTCCCAAATAGTAGTATCAATTATTACTATTCTGCTTATTGTATTGATGCCCGTTTTTAACTACTACTAGTATGAAAACAAACAATATGAGTACATAGAGGCGATCCCTAAGAGCAAAGCAGATGCCAATTAACACTTTTATACTTGCAATAAATAAAAATTAAAAAAAATTAAAAAAAAATTAAAAAAAAAAGGACAAATGAAGAGAAAGAAACTTACCTTAACAAGATGAAGTCGCCGGCGTAGGGAGATGAGGCTACTGTCAAGTCTCTGTGGAGTGAGGAGGAAAATTGGATGAGGAAAAAGAGAAGTGGGGTGTGATTTTGATGGTGATGGTCGGTTGAAAAGTCAAGCAAAATGAGAAAATAGAAATTAACCCGGTTTGCACAGTTCACGGTTCAACCCGATTTTTGACCGAGTTTGACTGAACTTCTTCCAATGGGGTTTTTAGAATAACTCAGATCGAATACTTGACTGGTGTCCAATTCGATCAGTTGAACCGGCCGGTTCAGTCCGAATCTGAAAACAAAGATGTATACCTCTCAAAATTTTAGGTAAGAAGAAATAAGATGATTTTTTTTTTTTTGGTAGTGCTTCTTATTTCCATATTGAAAATCATGGTATATGTGTAATCGTCCCAGATGTAAAGTAAATATATACAATCCTATCAGGGAATTACATTGAGTTTTTATTTTTTGACTACATAGGGTAAGATATCACAATCTTTTTTGTTCATGTGGAGAAATTTAAGAACTTCTAATCACATTGATTAAACTCCAGGGTACAATTAATAATATCTTAGAATCTTACTAGAGAATTGGATTAAATTAGTTTGAGAGACATTGATATATTTTTCATAACATGGCCATGGTGATACTACAGTCTACTGGTGTATATTGAAGTATACACCACTCAATACTTTTCTCCTCATCTCTTTTTTCTTTTTTATAACTAACCTATTATTATCAAAGTTACTGATTAAAATTCATGCAGATTAAAGGAGAAATTGTAGCACCAGAGAATCCCTCAAAGTGGAAATGCTGCGACGAAAATTGGATGAAGTGGATCCATTTCAAACATGTACATGGACTAAGACTTTATGGTGGTGGCAGAATTCATGGTCGAGGAGACAAATGGTGGAATATCCATGTAAGGAGTACTATTATATTTTCTCGTCAGGTTCACTATTGACGTATGTTATTTCATTGTCTAGAACTAACCTTTTTTTTTTTTTTTTTTTGTCCTTTTACAGAGTCTCAAGAAACCAGCGGTGAGTTTGGTGTCCTTTGTAAAACATCTTTTATATATAAGCTTGGAGAAAGAAATAATAACAGTACTAGCTATGAATATTTTTTCAACAGGCTTTGCAGATTTCGAACTCGGAGGATGTTCAGTTGATTAATCTGAATTTGAAGGACAACCCTCGAATGCATATTATCCTGAATCATTTAAGATCAGTTTTTGTCTTAAGGATAAAGATTGATGCCACAAATGCTACCATTGTGGATTCCAATAAAAGTACAGGCACTTAATTCCTTTTGCACATACACTAAACTCCAAAGAATTAAGTATTCATACTGTAATGATAAACATTATTTTAAAACGTGATACTAATTGAACTCTGCTTGGTAAACAGAAAGCTATAGAAAATTATTGATATGATGATTAAAAGTTCAGCTTGTTTACTTATCACGTTGGTCTTATTTATTTTTTGCACAGGTGATGATTGCATCTGCATTGTTGATGGATGTGCAGATGTGAAAGTCAACAACATATTGTGTGGCCCTGGGAATGGTATAAGGCAAAACAAATTTCCTGCTTATTTGGAATAGAATCTATTGAAAAGATCCAGGCATGAAATATATATATATATATATATATATATATATATATATAGTTTGGTTTTTGGTTAAGTTGATTTGGCAGGTTTTTTGCTTGGTTTTGATGATTCGAACTATATGCATGTATGATGATTTAAAAAACAAAAAAAAATCATTGATTATTCAAATTGTTTGAAATGAAAACCATAAAAAGTCTGCAATATTTGAAACATTTTGTTGTCAGTTTATATTGTGATCCTAAGGCTGATTTTATCCTTGTGTAATGCAATCTAGCGGGTGTGGAAGAACTGAATCAAACTAAGAATAGTGCCAATGCTTTGTTTCACATTATGAAGCCTTTTTCTTTTCTGTTTTTTCTTTTCAAAGATAATATTTCAGAGGTTGCTTGTTGCTGATTTATTTATTTATTTTTCTTTGGCTATAAATCTTAATACAGTATTGGGAGTTTAGGCAAGGATGGTGCAAACCACAAAGTCGAAAACGTTTACGTCGGTGATATTGTATTCACCAAATCAACCAATGGTGCTAGAATTAAATCATGGCAGGTACTTAATCAGTTGCTCAAGTGCATTAATACAGGCTTTTTGGAAATTATCCATATTCTTTTACAGAAACATGGAGTCTAAATTACGAGTTATTTTGTCAATAATCTCTTGAGTATCTGTTTATAATTTTGTGCTATCAGGGAGGAAGAGGTTATGCAAGGAACATAACCTTCGAAAGAATTTGTTCTCATGAAGCAGCAAAGCCCATCATTATTGATCAATTCTACTGTGATCACAGAAACTGTACAGATCGGATACGTTATTTCTTCTTTTCTCTTCAGAATATTCATCTTTCCACTGATGCAAATATGCACTTGTTACAACTTATAACTTTTGTTTTTGTTACGATTTTCAAATCACACTGCTTAATCTATCACCTTAATCTATCAGTCAGGAGCACACCATTTTAACGTTCTTGTTTCAGGATTCAGCAGTGCAAATTCACGACATCAAGTTTAGACAAGTGCTTGGGACATCAAAGAAAAATGTAGCAGTTTAAGATGCAGCGAGACAGTTCCATGCAGGGACGTAGTAGTCGAAGGCGTCTACCTTCTTTCAGGTGATGAGAAGAATACTGTTTCCAATTGCTCCAACGTTTTTGGAAGAATACAAGGATCCCATGTTTGACGCAACAGTAGATTTTCACGCCTTTGATCACATACAATACAAGGACTCCAAATCAGAAGGTCTCAAACTATACAATGACAGGACTCCAGATCAAGAAGGTTTCAGACTACGACATTTTTGAGCAAGGGATCAAGGGGAATATTATGTTGTAATATATGGTTGTGTACAGTACCATAGAACAAAATTTTGAAATCCATTACTTTCTTATCATGTAGTAATGTAACCATAACAACATTAGTATTTAATTACCATTGAGTAATGTAAATATAGTACACTAACTATTTCAAGTTGGAAACTTAGTCAATTACATTTGTTGATGCCATAAAGTGCACTAACCATCTGTTACTCAACGACGGAGCCAAGGCCCGAGGGGGTTGAAGAGGATCATGCCCTCCTAAGTTTTGAAAATTTTAATTCATAGTATATAAATGTATGTATAAAATAGAGTTGACTCCCCCGACCTCCCAATTTTTTACAATTTGAGTTTACTCCACATGCAAGGTCACTCTTGGCCAACTGACGTGGTGACCTAAAATAAGTTTAGGTGTAGAGAGGGGGCTGGGTGGCTTTAAGTAATGGCTTTTAAGTGAACAATGAAACTTTTAGAGATTAATAATTTGAAATTACATCATTGCAATTTTGGGAGTTTTTATGGGAATTACTACTGTAGTGATTTTTTGAAATGTGATGTATTAAGAAAAATGATTGTAAATCTTTTAAGAAAATATTCCTAAAAAATCCAAATAAGAAAAAAAGAAGAAGGAAATTCCACTAAATTTGCAATACAAACAAGCCAACTTCTTTTCCCTTATCTAAATTTGGAATACAAACAAGCCAACAAGCCCAAATTTCTAAATAGGTTATTGATGGACACATACTTCAGGGTTGGTGTAATGGGCTGCTTTGGGCTTTCTGGGCTTAAAATGGGCTTCTGGGGTCTAAATAAGTGCTGAAATGTGCAGCATTTCATTTTCCTTGGTCTTGTCAGGAGATTGATGTCAAGTTTCACAAGCCGGCTTCTGAAAAGAAAATCCAGTCAATTTGTCATTTTGTAGATTATCCTGCTCTTTTCATTTTTTTTTTCTTTTGAGGTTTTGAACCGTAATCTCTTACTTACAATCCCTTCCACCTTACAATCGAATCTTCTCGTGCAGAATATCATACTGATTATTTGCAAAAATCAAGTGCCCAAAATACTATACCTCCAAAAAAAAAATAAAAAATAGTCATGTAAATGTTTCCTCAATTAGATGTCCTCATGCAAGACTCAATTCATAGTGTTTTTCTTCAATTGTTATCCTTTCAACTTCTTTCCCTTTTTATATACACATGTTCTAGGACCATGAAAGTATTATCATTTTCAAAGCAGAAACGTCACAAAGAACTGATAATATCCATTAATATTGGTACAATCATAATTACCCATTTCAATGTGGAAGTGAATTGAGTTTGGCTTAGGCTGAATCAACATTAGTACCATAATTCTTAACATTATTATTTCCAATGAAATCGTTAGCTGTAATTTTCATTGAATACATATCCATGCATTTTCATATCAGCAAAGGGGGAACTATTGATTGATTGTAACATTGGACCCATGATATCACATGCCCTCTATAATCATAAACTGCTAAAATCATATCTGCTGGCAATAGTGATGGGGGCATTAATGAACAATTGTCCCTTGCATGTATGCATACATGATTTGAATTGCATTAAGGACCCACGAAAAGTATATAGAAAAGTGCTACATTTTGAGACCCAAAGAAATTTGTCCACTGCTAATGTACCTGTATTTTGATCACTCTCTTTCTGTCCAAACCGTCACTTCCCACTTTCACATGCTGAATATACTGATGAATGTCTCTCCTTTACGTCTTTCCCTTACAGGCTTACGAGGGTATTCTGAAGTGATGACAGACATATACATGTATGTGATATATAAACGGACGGGACAATTGATCAACTCATAATTATTTCATGATCTTGATGAAAATAAGTTATGCAAAAGTAAACGGAAAGGTGTATGTTTGATCCCTCTCATCATATTCATGTTTATCTCTATAAATTTCTTATTTGTGGTACAAGATCCAAGAAAACTCATAGTTTTAAGTGTAGTGTACAATCTTCATGTTGCTCTTGAGGTTGTTGTATACACCTACTTTATTGATAGCTGACGGACAAATTGGTGATAAAATTATTCTGGAAATAGATGCTGAGAAATTAAAGTAAAATGATTTAACAATTTTAATTATTCTTGTAAGGTCAGAGGCTCTTTTTTTTGGTGGGCTCATACCATTTTATCCCATCAAAGTACTAGAGCTTGGTTACTCTAAGTTTTGGTGAAATGTGGCATTAGCCCCTTAACTGTTTTGGTGAATCAGATCAACAAACTGAGCACTGACGCAAGTCGAATCGTATTGAATGAATGATTCCCAATAATTTGTAGGTTTTTATAAAAATTAAAAATCAACTGGTGAACAGAAAATACAGAAAACCCTGCGATTTTGCAGCTATTTAGTCACCACAATGAGATTTGGTCCAGCTTAATTGTGAACAGAAAATACAGAAAACCCTGCGATTTTGCAGCTATTTAGTCACCAAAATGAGATTTGGTCCAGCTTAATTAGGCAGACAAATCAAATGAAAGTGTTAGATTAACAATTATTGGACAGAATTATTGTCCTTGTTCATCGTTCGCATAGACCACAAAACCAGAATTTAATGGTTTACGTGCCGTGTGCTGATTTGAGACATGAACCAGACATATATATATACATATATATATGTTCAAGTACAAGTAAATTACAATAATTGATTGTAGAATAAATCCAAAAAGAAGAAAAGAGAAAGAAGTGAACTTCAAATCTTTAACATAAGAAATCTGGGTACGACTCTTCATGTGATCCGGTATTTGGTAGAAAGCGATTCATGATTCATGATTCATGATTCATGCACGCTGTCCGTCTCTCTCCCTATTCTAACCCATAAAATATGGTTCGTACCCAACACAAAACAAAAAAAAAACCCCCATAAATTATGGTATCATAAGCATCTCTTTGCTTTGCTCCAATAATTCACTCGCGGCTTATCTCCAACAAAATCATGCTGTTGTATGCGTCTTTTGTCTTGATGCAATTTCTTTTCCTTTTTTATGAGTTTTCTTTTGTCCTTTTTACCCAACCAAGGGATGAATATATTGAAGGAGATTTCTCACTAGGTAAACATAAATCGAGTCATGTGAATGGGTCAAAAAAATTTTCTTTGCTTGACCTTTTTGCTCCTTTAAAATTCATCAAGTGTGTGTCCCGTGAAAAATCTCAGGTGAATTTGAAACCAAATAGGTGCATTTTAAATTTTTGAGGGAAGTAAATGCATCACTTTAAAATAAGAGATGAAAAAATTTAAACCGTAAAATGTGAGAAACATTTTCTTAGAGTTTTCCTTATTCATATTATATACTTTTCCGAGATTTTTTTTTTTTTTTTTTGTCGGCTCAACTCTGATCATCACCATGGATCAGGGCATATTTTTTGAACCACGATTCATTTATAGGAATTCTCATAAATTACATCAACAACAGAATTCCAACGCACGACCCTGAAATTTGATCTCATATAGAAGTGATGTACTGCGGCAGACATAACTCTGAGGGACTCTTATTGCTTCAATTTCAATTTAAGAACCAAAACGAGATTTCACAAAATTGGACCTAAAATAAGCAGAGTTTCGTTTGTTATTTTGAGAGACGAGGAACATATTGGTTGGCGTCAGATGTAACCCGTCGAAGCGTGGAATTATAAATTGATTAATGATGGCAATGTGCATTAACACAAACACGTAATATATCTATCTTATCAAACTGTGTATTCCATCCTGGATAATATGCAACTAATAATTTCTTCTTCATTGGTCGATGTATATCAATTTGATCTGAAAGCGACAATGAATCACCTTAGCACAGAAAAGTACACACATGCATTTAATTGGATGGTGCTCTGTTTTTCCAATTACAATCAAAGTTTATTTTCCTTTATAACGACAGTTATGATCTAAGTTGAAACAGAAAAGCGTTCATCTCAGCAAGGATTAGAATTTGTACAAAAAATTATCTCCAAATAATTGATTTCAAAATCTCAGAAAGGCTGGGCATTGAGTATGAAATTAAAAAATGGACCAAAGCAAAAAAAAAAAAATTCTTTTAAGAGTGAACTTTTAGGATTTGGGTGGCAATGGCTTCTCTCTGCTCCCTTTTGGTTCCATCCTTGAATCAAAGAGTATGTAAGAAAATTTTTACGATGTGGAGAAGAATAATCTCAAGAGGCGCACTTGAACCACCAATAATCTTAATAAAAAAGAAAAAAAGAAAAGGAAAAATAGATATAAACTCTTTATGGCTGTCCTCAATTTTTTTTGGTGGTTTGAGGGTGGCCTATCCTAAGGAGAGTTGATTCTTGGAAGCAGACCCACAATATTCTCAATGAGAAAAGGAAAAATAGATATAATGTGTTTAGAGGAGAATTAGGTTGAGAGATAAAGTGAGAGGGATTATAAGTAGGAGGTTCTGAGTTTCTATATATTAATAAAAAATAGATTAATGTGTTTAAGGTTATCCACATTATTGTGATGGTTAGTTTGAGTGTAGCCTATAACTAAGGAAGGTTGATGCTAAGGAAGGTTGATTCCCGACAAGGATTGAAGTTGGTCAAAGAAAAAGGGCAATTCAAGAAAGTTTCAAAAATTCCAATATCATTGTGAAGATAACGTATTAAGGACAAAACAGACTATTATGAAGAGCCATTTCTATTATGCGATATGATCGAACTAATAGTGAAATTATTAATTTCATAGCAGAGATTAAGCAGTTGGAGGAGTAAGTTAACAAGGGTATGTAAAGTGCGAGGTAACTTTTATTTCCAGAAAAGGTGAAAATTTTTGGATGAAGATGAGAAAATTTCTTATTTTCCCTTCAGGGAAACTGATTAAATTCTTGTTTCTGTTGTTGGAAATGTGCAAGAGAGCCATGTAAACTACTAGCAAAGTTGATTAGTTGAGGATGCAAACACCAATGGAGCAGCTATACTTCATATTGTTAACTCGCATCTGGAGACTTTAAGCAGTTTGATGATCCATTTTTCTTAAATCAGTAATAGTCAAATTGGAAAAAAAAAGAGAAAGGAAATTCGTGATCCTGTTGACATTCAAGATTACATGGATCAACCCAGTATGCATGTCTCTTCTTGGTTAGACCCGATTAAATTGATTCCGTGATTATGACTCAAATTATAAAGAAAATATTATTCAAGAAATGATACTTCTCAAATAACAGCAAATTGCACCTCTATTAACAATTTACCAATGCGAAATCAACAAAAACTTGTGGTCAGTGACTTAGGTCCCGCTTGGGATTGTGGTGTCTGCTGCTTCTTTGGGTCAAAAGTTGGTTAACAAAACTGTAGTTTCACAAGTTAAAAGTCGATGCTCATTTTGGCACAGTAATTGAATACCTCTATTTCATTTCTAGATTAATCAAAATAAAGTCATGATTACTTTAGACAGGATTTCTAAACTACCCCGACAATGAATCATACACATGTACCTTTTTATGTTTCTCATACAATATTATCTTTCCCTTCTTTCTTCCTTTTTATGATCGAATGCAAAATCGTACTACTTAGTTGGAGAAGATCCTCAAATATTCATTAACTTAAAGCCACCAACTAGGTAGAAAATGGCCGAATCATGGCAAATCATTGATCTATGGTGTAAAAAGAGTGGAGCATAAATTCACAGAGTTTCATATGATAAGGCTGTTACTATTGTCGTGGAAGTACGTGTCTAACAAGTATAAATACATGAAAAAATGAAAGAATTTTAGCCTTCCGAACAAGGGATTTGTTAGTTCTCTAGTTATAATTTCACTAAATGTTAGTCGCATTTTTGTGATTAGAATAAGATCCAAATAGAGCTTGGGGTTATGTTCTTTGGCTACTATGCAAAAAGTAATCCCTAAATATTTTCATTTGCTAGGACTCAGTCTTACCTACATACATATGTCTCTCAAACATTATTTGTCAATAAATCAAAACACGTACGAATGCAGCGTGAAGAGAACAGAGAGGTTTAAATACAGAAATTAAAAGTTTTGAATTTAAACCCTTCTACTCCTCCCCTGTAATCGTTACAATCACAAAATACTTTCACATCAAGGAGTATATCATATTAGCAATTGCCGACTGTTTGGCCATCTTTAACCTAACAATAGGATAAATCTTGTGCCGTGCAAACACTAACTAAATCTCAAAATAGGTAATACAAAATGCTTTGTTGCTGCCATGATTGGTTTGAGCCTCGAGAAATGGGTAAAGCAGAGGAAAACTTTTGTTATGGAAGAACATATGGTTGAACTTGAAAAGGTACAACGAGTACTAACAGGCCTGGGGGTCCCCTCCCCTTTCGACTATTTACTGTCCACACAATATGAACGCACAGGTGGACAAATTCTCTCTATTTCAAACTGGTAGTTAGTCCATCAAGTTAGTTGTAATCATTATATTCCCTTTACAGGGTTTTGTGGAGCAATACAGAGACGCAGTAGAGCATTGCCCATAGACAAAAAATATTGATACAATTTTTGACTCTACCTCGTCAAGTAAAAATGTACTCTAGCTCGCCAAATGCTTTCTGTTTTCCCATTTTGGTTTCTACTTTTTGAAATTTTTATAAAAAAAATATATTAAAACGATTTGATTTGACATACGTGAATTGAAAAAATGATTGAAAAATATGCTTATAAAAAATATAAAATTTTTTGTTAAAAAACTACAATCCAAATTATTCTTTCCCTTTTGCCCCTTTAATTTCTTGTGTCTTCTCAAGTCAAATTTCTATGACCAACACTTTTATTACTTTTATAAGATAACAACAAAATCCCACAAACTCATACTATAGCATTACTACACTTACATGCAAATAATATACAGCTAACTCACTTTTTAATCAGCTCACAAACCAAGAATAATTCACTCACCCCTAATTTTCTGCATATAAAAAACCTATAAATAAAAAGTCAGTCCTTTCACATAATTTTTTTTTCTTACTCCACTAGAGTAAATTCTCACGGGAAGTTCGAATCTGCTGCAACTGTATTGGCATAACTATTGACCAAAGCCAGCGCGTTGCTGGTAACAGCCTCAGCTCTATGAACACGATCAAAGACGTCCTTCTTCGTGGGCCCATCAGAAACCCCATCAAATCCATCCGTACACGTGTCCTCATTCGTCAAGGCAGCACTCATCCACGTCTGAACGTTACTCATCTGAAACCTAAACGTCTCGCTGGAGCCAGCCGGGACGAGGTGGCGCATCTGGTTGAGCGAGCCGCGAACCTGGTCCACAGCGTCGCTGAAGGTGGAGAAGCAGTCGTGAATAGCGGCTGAGACTCGATGGTCGGCCCCGTAGTCTGCTTCTTTCGATAAGTTCGAGAAGTAAGTGGCTTCCAGTCTGGCTCTGGAGAGGCTCACGGCTATGGCTACACGCGCTAGCCGAGCAGGGTTTTGTTGTACGGCGCTGGCGTAGCCCGAGAGGGAGTTGTAGCATTCGTCGGGGTACCGGGTGGATGCACAGCTTGAACGGATGAATTCGGTGTCTTTATTGGTGGGGTAAGTGGTGGTGGTGGCAGGGGGAGTGGGAGCCGAGGTGGTGGTGGGAGCGGCGGCCGGGGTGGAGTAGGTGGTGGGGTCAGTGAGGGAATGGGTGGAGGTGGGGTGGTGGAGGAGGAGGAGGAGGAAGGTGGTGAGGAGGATGAGAGGACGTTGATGAGTATCCATCGTTGTTTGTTTTCTTGAATTGTTATGGTATATAGTAGTATGAGGTTAGGAAATATTGGTGGCAAACCGCAAATGTTGGAGAGTGAGTTTCTTGAAGAGTTGTAAGGAGTTTATATAAACTCTGTTTGAGCACAAAATGACTATAATGCCCTCCATTTTCGTTTGGCATGTAATTTGATTTTTATGCATAGTTTATTTCTTGATGTGAAGGGTGTATTATTTTAAGGGTTGGGACGGAGTCCTTAATTAGAGGAGAAAAGAGAAAATGGATTAACAAAGAAGAAGAATGGAAAAAAGCTAAGTAGTTCAAGTTTTCCTTGTTGCACATGTATGTATGATTATGCTACTGTTTGTGGTGTGGACCTTTAAAGGGTTAAAGATTCAAATCTTTCAGTTTTGTTAACAAGTTTGACCTTGTAAGGACAGCATGTGCCTTAACTCATGATTGTGAATTTGTACAACCAGTGGTACCATTTGGTTGGGCTAAAAATTACAAGTGGAGAAAAAGAAGGAGAATATCTCAAGTTGAAAGATTTCTGCAATATTTTTCAATGAATATAAATTAATTTGGAGGTTTTAGGGACAGTTAATGCCAAATATAAAGGTGCTGGCAGAGGCTTTAATTTTATGGTTTAAGCGATCTTCGAGGAGGTCAAGGTTTTGAGTTTCGATATTTTCTAGTTTTGAATGCAATTCACACACAATTTACTTCAATGAATCCTTTTTAGTTCTCTCAATGAATCCTTTTTAGTTCTCTTCAATATTAATGATCCAAAATGCATGATGAGTTTCTTTTTGGCAGAACATTTGCTGCAAGCTAGTCTATCTGTGGTTAGACATTATAATGTGCATTATTATATACATACAACAATTCATCCATTGAGGGACTCGAAGAGACTTGATGCATGGGAGTCAAATTCAGATGATTGTTGTCGAAAACAAATTGTTCTAATCATGGATTGGTAAATTTGTAAACAACTCTTAGCACGTTTAAGAGATTGAAATCTTGAATTTTCTCAACACAAGTAGTGATTACATATTAGATATTAACGGTGATCATACTTTATTTTAAAGTAACTCTTCAGCAATAGGTCTTACGTATAAAGGGTTATGTATCCATGATTCAAAATTTTCTCGCAAAGCTACATGATAAGCGTTGGAATCAATCTAGGCAAAATAGGAGGTTATCTATGATACCAAAAAAGTATGAGGTGAATGTAATTTTAAGTGAAGTCTTGACGCAATTTATCTTTGATAAACAAAAAAGAAATCGTCGAAAATAACTGCAGTTAAATGCATTCGTTTGAGTTCAATATTGTATATTTTTCTTTATCAAATTAGCTTTCTTGTTAGTTTTCATTTGAGGGGAGTGGGAGGTTGAAGTTGGTGGGGGAGCACAATACAATTTTCTATAACTAGAGTGCATAAAGTTTAAACTAATCCCATTAGCTACGGAGGCGTACGTACCAATTGCAGTGCTTAATTGATGACTATCAATATTGCTTGAACCTGACACTTTCGGTGTTGATGAGTGGTTAATTAACCACAGCTAATTAAAAAGTACTAAAGAATTGGGATACACTGCTTCATTAGAAATATCGGCATGGCCAGCAATTCTTGTTTCTTTTATTAAAAATAGCAGATAATAACAGAATTTGGCCTATTATAGTTGTTTTTATTTCATCTTGGAAACATCCAAATAAGCCTAAGGTTCGGAAGTAAGCCCTTGGATATAAGTAAACAATAGAAGAGTCTTTGTGGCAGCTTCTTCACTAACCACATTCTCATGGGCAATTTCTGTATGTTTTCTATTTGTTTGTTACAATGTCCAAAGCAAAAGAGTAACGCTGAATTGATAGTAATTCTGGTGGAATTTTCTTGGTATAGACATCCGGAATTTAAAAGCATCTTTCTTTTACAGAAAAAATTTCACCAAGTATCAGTAGTGTCCTTTTGGAATTGTATTTTCTCATGAACACAAAATTGTTGCATGCCACAACATTGGACAAGAGATGTCTCTTGAGTGTAGAACTCAATGTGGAACATGACATTTGTTGATGTTTCTTGAGTTGACAGCTGCAACAAAGACAGCTATTAGTCAAAACTATTTTTTCATGTCTCATGTACACTAGATTAGTTCACGTATCATCTCTACGTAATTGTTGTGTGAGGTATTATCTTGAAGATCTATAAACATAGCACTTTCTCTGATTTTGAAAATCAAATTTTGGACATGTTTAGTCAATTTTTTTTTTTTTTGCTATGTAGTTACTCAAATTGGAGTAAAGTTAATATTGGAACTTCTGGGATTTTTGGCCTATGTATTAAGATCCAATGTCAGTACACATAAATAACTAGGATCCACTAAAAAGATAGGGTAAAGGCTATCAATGGAAGAAGAGAATAAGTGTAATACAATCCATAAACAGAAACCCTCTTTCGTTTCTTGTACTGAAATATTGCATTGCTTTAGCATTTTCATTTTAGTGACATAAAGAAGAGTTACAAGTAAGATAAAAATAAAAACACCTGCATATTTTACCTTATTTGGTGAGTTGATCACGTTTTTGTCTTATTTTACCTTATTTATTTGTAGTACGGTAGGAAGAATTGTTGTCGAGTTGATCACCTTTTTGTCCTATTTTACCTTATTTGTTGTATTCAATTTACAAAACAGCCGTACTAAATTCTTCCTCGTCAAAAGAAACTTTTAGTTCGCTCTCCTTTTCCATTAGCAGCATCTTTGCAAGCTGTAAATCCCATCGCTCACATCAATACTTTGTTGCTTGCACCAAGGACATTAGTTAATCAATAGCCTCATCTATGATTAGACTGATCCTCGAAGGGGATGAGATATAACAAAACCAAACCATAAATTCGATTGGAATTGCTCTGAAACCCATGTCCAGGCATGCTTTGAATTATTAGAACCATTCCATGGCTTAATTCATTTGAAGCTAATTCTACATGAGTTCTTTGTGAAGGACAATATAAAAAAAAAAAAAAAAATTTGTGAAGGGTTTTATTGGTAGTGATAGTTTTTGTGATTTGTATTTATAGTTAAGGATGTTTTCTTTCTTTTTATAGACTAGCTAGAATTTACACATAAAAGAAACTCTAATCACACCATCCTTGTTCCTACAATTTTATTTGATTTCTAAGCAAGTTTGTATACCAAATATTATGTTTTGGCAATCTTGACCGTGAAAGCAAGAAGAAGAGACGATAGGAGAATGAAAATTTAGCGTGCTTATTATAAGTTTGTGCTAAGGGCTTATTTGATAACTTTACATAATGTTGAAAAATTAATTCATTCAAAACTTTTTGAATTATTTTTACTGAATTTTCTGAATTGACAATACATACTATAACTATCATACATATAATACATTCTTATACATTCTCTCACACAAAATACATATTTGTTCTCTTTTTATTCACACACACACACATATACATATAGAAACATACACTATCACACGTAAATATGCACACTTAAACACCACCTCCAAATTGCTTTATTATTTTTTATTTCTCTCTCACACACATACACACTTTTCTTTCTCTGTAAATACACAAATAAAGGTAATTTTTTAAAGATAACAACATAATATTTATGTAACATTTCAATTCAGCATTATAATTTAGTTACTTATCAAACAGATATAATTTAATCAATTCAACAACTTAATACTTTCAACACCTAATCTTTCAGATTTCAGAATTCAAATTTCAAATGGACCAAGTCTATGCATCAAATAAATAACGTATAATCATGTAGTCAATTGTAGAATATCTTCAATTTCAGTTCCCCACGGAAATTTTATGTTGTTGTAACATTGTTTGATAACAAGGGCATGTTTGGGAACTTACAATCAGAATTGATGTCTTCTTGACCATGGGTAGTTATACAATGGAAAAGATAACGGAAAGTGCGCGTGCACCAAAAGTGATTGCAATACGAGATCGAGAGGCAGTTGGAGTGGGGATAGCATATTGGGCCGGCAGTTGTGCTTTTATCTGCCTGTCATGGCTTTTTTGACTGCGGCTACACGCAGTTTGTGTGTGCCCGGGAGTGCTGATTTTGTAACCTCCGCATTTGTTTTTTGACAAAAGTAACCCCGGCATTCACAACCAAAAAAAAAAAAAAAACTTACAATATGTTAATGTTTAACTTTTTTTTTTTTTCTATACTGACAATGCATACATATATTTTTTTGCAAAATTTGAGTTTTATATTCAAATTAAGATTATTGTTCGTACTTTTAAACTTGCTAAAATATATATTGTCAGTATAAAAAAATACTAATTTATATGTTGAAATACGTATATTTGTATACATTGAACCCTCTACTGAAAGACTAACGATATAAAGAATGGAAGAAAATAGCATTTAGAGTTCGTGAGGTCTCAAAACTCTAGCTCTTGCTCTTTAAGACGAACTTGATAATCCAAGAGCTGCATAAGTCAAATGCCAGTTCATGTTTTGCTTCAGTTGGACATTAGATTGTGGCGTGCTTTAAGCACATAATATAATTGTCATTCTCTCCATGTTAAAGATGAAAACGCAAAATAATCAGAAATCTAATGATTTATGTTAACACATCAGTCTAGCGGCAGACCTACATGTAAACCAATGGGCGCACGTAGATTTTACAGGGGCAAAGAAAAGCTTTAATTCTAAGCATAGAAATTCATAAAAATTTTTGTTTTGACCCTAAAAATTTGTCTATGTGCCCCCCACTAAGGAAAAAATATATATACTTTTAAGCAGTAGATTTTTCAAAAAATTTCTTTTAAGCAGAAGAAACGTATAAGTTAGTGCTTTCATGACTTGTAATATATCAATAAAAGTCTTATATCATCTTGTATAATTTAGTAATTAACACATATAGATATACTTGCTATTACTTGGCATGTGGATCTTAGACCCTATTTGATAATACAATTCAACACTCAAATTTAATAGATTCGGATCTTAACATATTCAGACCGTTTAATAACAAAAAATTAAACATCTGAATTAATTAAGTGATACTAAATTTTCTAAACAAAATTTGTTCTCAAAATTAAGTGATAAACTATTCACTTATCACTGAATGTGGTATGCACTCAAATGTATTAGATTTAATATTTAACAATTCAATAACTTAATGGATTCAGATTTTAGATTTTAGATTTTAGTTTTTAAATTTCAATTGTATCAAACGCACCCTTAGTGTCTAATTCTAGCAATAGAACTAAAATATTTTCATCTTATGTTGTATCTCCGCAGGAATAATAACTTGGCTCCACCACTGCGTGAGTAATACAACCAACTAGCAAATTTATAAACTTCTATAGAGTGTCAAATAATTTTTGTTGAAAACATATTATTTATACACTAAGAATTCGTTTGAATAGAAGTAAAGTTATATGGGAAAGTGAAGTGAAAGAAGTGAGGTAAAGAAAAATGAAAATGAATTTCTCATACACGGTTGGTTACTAAGATAATTATTAATGACAATAAACAGTAGTTTTGTGAGTAACCAACTATTTTTCTTTAAAATCTTGTAAAATTTGCAGGACGTAAAATGCAAGAAAAATTTTCAACATTCCTGCCAATCAAATATACATGAAAGAAAAAATAAATTAATTTTCTTTAATTTTCCACGTTTTTTCCTACAAACAAACACTACTTAATAGTTTGATTGAATGAATATAGAAAGCAGAGGTGAATCGGGCACAGAGTACCCCGCAAGCCGGCACAATGGAGTGGACGACATAAAAATCCGTGGCGTGGTGGAGAGTGGAGGCAGGAGAGTTTTTTTTCCAGCCGACCACTTAAAATAAGGGGTAGTTTGATAGCGGGATGGGAGAACCTATAAGCCTGCCTCCTATGGAACCACTTCGAAGTTCTCATGCGTGCAATTTGTGGTGTTGCTTTAACAGATTTAGGGCCCTCCACCAAACCACTCAGCCACCATTTTGTTCTTGAAGCAATCTTTTCTTTTGTAAATCAATCCCTTTCTGCTGCTTCGTTACCCTTTTTGACATCGATGCTCTTTAAACTAAACAAGGTAGTTGTTCAGGTTGAATGATATATAGATTATAAATTTGTTCGAGTTGCCAATGTGGTACGTGTATCTTTGATGGTAGGATCAGTCATGCATGTTCTATCCCTTTCCCTTCTGGATGGGATGAAGAGAAAAAAAAGGGATTTTTTGAACCTCAACTAATGGTTCGATTAGTCCATCTAAATTCCAATTGAATTGATCGCAGGGTGGACGATTTCACCTCCTGTTTATCTTCCTAGACTGATCAGAAAGAAGGTTATGAAAATCAAGTACTAATTATTATTATTATGACAAATAGTTTTGCTCTAAGTGTTCAGTGTGTCAAGTGGAAAACTCTTGAATTTTGAAGAAGAACATTTTTTTGGTTTAAGAAAGATTTCAAATCTACAAGAGGAAAATGAGAAAAAAAAAAAGATTTGAAAATCGAATCAGGACTCTACAATCACTTGAGTAATGTCCCTACAAACTAAACTTGGCCTCAGAGACATTTTCTTTCTTCTTGTCTTTTCTTTTTTTTTTTTTAAAACCAAATCAAGAGGACTCATATTCATAGTTTACATGAAACAAATTAGCACTTCTAAAAATTAATACCGCAAAGTTCAAAAGTTTCTCTATTTGAATTGTTCTTGAGTAATTATTGGACAAAAGATGGTTTCTCAAAATTCTAAAAATTTCAGCAACGGCTATAAGGGCATCAATGGATGCTTTTTCCCTGATTTTCATTTCTTGGGTCATAAAATTTTGAGTTTCTTAAATTTGTCTCTTGAAAATAGTTAAATACTGATTTTTCTTTCCAAAATTGATAATGACGACGTTAAAGCACATCACAAACCCTGACAGTAGTAGTAGGGAGATTTTTATTAGGGAGATTTCACCTCCCAAAAACTTTGCCAAATACATCTTTGGATTGAACCCCCCCCCCCCCGCCCCCCCTTCTCTTCCCATTCATATTTGACATATAGTTCCTGGTATGTGGTAATCCGATCCTCTGGTCCCCAGAATTTTTTTTTTTGGGGGGGGGGGGGGGGGTGTTGCTCTCAAGGGCAATAAGTTTCTCGGCAGTCCAATTCATGACCTAGCAGGACAGTGGATTTATTCTCGTGTCAAGAACCTTATTAACTTGTAAGTGCTAGAAACTATTTATAAAAGATTCAAGAACAAGACGTTTGAACATCAAACTTGATTTTTTGACCATCTCTTTTGCTCTTTAGGTCCAAATGATCATGGGACATCCTTTTCAAATTATACATATGAACGCTCTTTATAGACTAGGACCATAGAGCAATAACTACTTAACTAACACATGACGAGCAAAAGCAAATCTCCATCTCCCTGCCACCGCAAATCATGCAGTATTTGTTATGGGATGATGGGCATTGGTAACTACTCTTCAAAAGTACTAATCCCATGTTTTTAAAACTACTAATCTAATCTAATGGCACAAATAGCTAATTTAACTTGCCATTTATTCCTAATCATCAATAGTTAAGTAATCAAGCAAAAACCTAAGAAATTATGCAAAAATAGGAAAAAAAAAACCTAAAATTTATCCGACCCGAATTCGTGCAGGGATTGCTGGTCACATTCCCGCGTGGATTCGAGGCAGAAAGTAATACTACAAGAAAAATCAACTCGATTCGAGTAAAGGAGGCAGATTCGTAACCCGATCTGCGGGGAGATCTTACCCCCCATCCACCCCCAAAAAACAGAAAAAAGCGATCCATATATTGTAAATCGTCCATAAATACTGTAGTTGTTTAAATTTTTAAAAAGAAATAGGTTTCAAAGTTTAATCAGTTCTAGATTCTAAGGAACAATTCACATAGTACTCTATTATAAATCTGCTCAACATATGCAAGTCTATGATATTCTTCATCTTCTTCTTCTTCTTCTTCCTTTTTAGGTTTAACATCAACAATCTACTGCACACTCTGGATTTTTTTGACGAAAAGAAGG
>NW_020864415.1:0-22498 GCF_003713205.1 Coffea eugenioides | reverse complement strand
GCCCAACTTCAACCGATCTTTTCTTGATGTTAGAGGCTGAACCAACTCATGTCTAAAACACGAAAGTTGTAGCCTTTTGAGTTATCTTTCTAATGCATCAAGAATCACCTCATTTGGATCTGTGTAGGCTGAGATATGACTGAAATACCCTTGCCTGCTCCATGCCTTGTTCCAGTTTCGACCAATAGCAATTGACTCTGTACTTCGGCCTTTTGACCTGGAAAACCTTCAAACTGGATTCAGATGTCTTCACCAAAGTTGTAGATCTATCTCTTATCTTCAAATGGGTTCAAGAATCATCCCAATCCGATCATTGTAGCTCACGTTATAGCCGAAATACTAAAATGTGTCAAAACTGTCAAAATACACAAAATCCAAGTAAAAAGTGATAAAAACCTCATTTAATCACTTCAAAGTATTTTTCACCAATTATAGCCAAAATGATTCATTTTCTTCCAATAATATAACTAAAGTGACTAAAAATAATATAAAATATCATACAATTATTACGTAAATTAGTCACTTATCAAACTCCCCCACACTTAAATCATTGCTTGTCCTCAAGCAATTCACACATAATCAAATGCAATGATTCAAGAGGTGAAACAATATATGCACTTTGTCCAATTTAATTCCTCAAGACTTGGAAAATAATCATTATGCAATTATTCAATTTACACTAAATACTCATAATATCAAGTAAAGGAAAGATAATTATACCCTAAATTCAACAAGTTAAACTTAATCTCTTACCCTAACCTAATTTCACAAATAAGCAAATCACATAGTCGATTTATAGCCTTCCTCCTCCTATAATCATCTTTTTTCTCAAAATTTTCCATCTAAGAGGGATTTATTCATACTAATTTTACTTAATTAGTGAGAATGCCTTTTTACGCGAAAATCGACACTTTTAGGTGAAGATTCCCGGTTACTCAACATTTCACTTATTCAAGTTGCAATGCATACTCTTAATTCAAGTACCTTTTTACGCGAAAATCGACATTTATAGATGCCAACCCCCGGTTACTCGGTACAAAAATCATTGGAGTAGAATAATTTTTTTCTTTCTTTTCTTCTCTTTCTTTTTTTTTTTTCTACTTTTTTTTTTCTTTTTCAGAAATAAAGGACAATAAATAGATATTCCCTCTTAGAAAATATATAAGAATAATCAAAGGAGGAATATAACTTTTATCGACTATATCAATCACTTACTTGCAAAATTAAGTAAAGAGAAGAAATCTCATTAAACATGTAAAATTATAGGCATAATTTTCCTCATTTTACCAAATATACTTTCTAAAATGTAAAAATTCTAATTGCGTAATAAACATTTCCAAGTTAAATGAGGACTAAACCTTCCAAAATACATATAACATTTCAACAATTGGAAGAATAAAACACTTAAGGTTGGAATACTTTGCCCTTTTTGAATGAAAATGCAAAAATTTGAAGAACTTTTGGGCCATAATGAAATATTGGAAAAGATTTTAGAAAAATTTTTACAGAGTTTCTCCTTATAAATGGATGAAAACTCCCTGCCAACAAACCCAATTTCAAGCAAATTATCCACATGGCAAATAATTCAAACACAATTCCAATATTTCTAAGCATTTCAATTCACAAAATATCATCACATAGCATTAGAATGCAAGTTCACATATTTCCTCCCCCACACTTAAACTTCACATTGTCCTCAATGTGAGAAAAGGAAAATAAAGAAAGAGTAAAAGAAAATACTCCCCTTATGACTTGCGCAATCCGAAACCATGTCCAAGTGATGAATTTCCAACCGTATTTGAGAAAGAATGGAAGTTCACTTATTGCACCCTGAAAAAGACAAAATCAAAACAAATAAATTTCTTAAAAATAAAAGGTTGCAATCAACAAAATCATGCAATTCAAGGAAAAAGGAAAAATGATCAAGCATGTGGAACCATACAATGTTCAAGGGATAAAAACATGACATGAGCTAATCTTTGCTAATCAAATATATGCATTAGTATCCAAAGCAAAGGGAAGCTAATTTCACACAAAAAATCCACAATCATGAACAAAATAAGTTCTATTTATACATTTTGTCATCAATGATCAATGATCGTGAAACGGATTCATCTTACGCTGGTTACTGTTCACAATCCGGCCAGAAATTGGAGGGATTCGTGGAGGGATTCTGGGCAAAATTTTTTTTTTTTTTTTTACTGTTGCATATCCGGCCACTTTCTGGCCGGATTTCCGGCCGGATTGTTGGCCGGATTTTCTACAGCGGATTTTTTTTTTTTTTTTTTTTTTTTTTTTTTTTTTTTTTTTTTACAATCCGGCCAGTTTTTGGCCGGATTTCAGGCCGGATTTTCGGCCGGATTCTGTCCAGAATGCTCGAAAAAATTTTCTTTTCTCCCCTGACTATCCGGCCTTCAATCCGGCCAACATTTGGCCGGATTTATGGCCGGATTTGCTGCAGAAAAAGCTGTTTTCTGCAGTTTTTCCTCCAAATTTGCTTGGCCAACCTTCCACATTCAACCTACTTCATGTTCTTTGAATAAAATTCAAATTTAACATGATCATGCATGAATATAACTTAAACATGAAACACTTTAAATGCATGAAATGCAGCAATTGAACATGAAAACTCCCTTTTTGCCTTAATATAAACACTTTTGCAATTGAGATCATTTGCATGAACTCTTGCCATTGCCACCTACAAAACACACAAAAACATCAATCGAACAACTAAAACTTACTAAAAACAAGCCAACATGAAGAAAAGTGGAGTTGAAAAGTGATCCAAGCCTTCGTTTTTAAAAGGATCCGAGGTCGTTTTTGAAAGGATCCGAGGTCGGATCATTGTGAGTGAGCTCGGATCAAGAAGTTCGAATTTTTTTCTGATTGCAGAAGTGGATCCGAGGCCTCGGATCCATTGAATCTGCACTTATTGCAGAATTTTTTTGCAATTTTCAGTTTGACCTCAATTCTTCAAAATACACCATAGATTATTTCTATGTCAAAATAAACCATTCACGCACATGTAAAATGATCTAAACATGCATTCTAAACCTCTTTAATGCAACAAAAACCACAATTACTGAATTTGAGGTGTTGAGATCTTTGATCAAACTTCGCCTTTTTCACCTCTTTTGGTCACTTTTCCAAAACCTACAAATGAAAAACAACAAAATTACTCAAACTTATGCTTTAAACATAAAATCACTCCAAAGTAACACCAACTTAAACAAGCATTGGGTTGCCTCCCAATAAGCGCTTCTTTAAAGTCAATAGCTTGACTATTTCACCTCATTTTTCAAGGAGGTTTAGTTAACGAATAATCCACCATTTTAGGCCTTGGTGGATCATTAAATGGTGACTTTATAGCCAAAGCCACATGATCTAATGATGTGAGAAATGAAAGTGACTTACCTATCCCAAGTGTTTCATAGATATTACCTTGAATATACACCACTTGAGAACTTACCAAAGGAAATGTCATGAGAGTATCTTGGGCAGGAATACCTTTAGAACCTATACTTTCACTGCACTCCTCAAGAGGGGTGAAAAATGAGTCATTAAAACTCACCTCTTGAGGCTCAAAGTTAGTTTCAAATGTATTATCATGTGAAATGGATATTTGCTCATTGAAATATAATTGAGATTCATCATTTTCATCCAAATGCAATCCATTTTCACATACAACATTTCCACCATTCATGCTAGGATCATTTTGCAAATTATTAGAACAAATAACTTCACACAATACATTCAATTGCTCATGTATATTACCAAAGTGAGAAGCTAATTCATCTATTCTTTCCTCAATCCTATCAAAACGGTCGGAAGTTGCATTTGCTAGCTTTTCTAAAGCTAACTCCCAAGATGGCTTAGAATCATTAGCTACTCTTTCTATTGCCAACTCCCAAGATGGTTTTGATTCATATTGGACACTTTCATGTTGGTAATCATAAAAATATGAATAATCACTATATGTACATTGATTATCCCAACCATAAGTAGGAGAATTGCTCCAATTAGCACTATATTGATCAAAACAAGGATTGTAATGCTCTAATTTATCATAATAATCCACATTTTGTGCTTGCATACATGTATTAGTAGCATGATAACTTCCACACAAGTCACAAATCACATGATAAGAATTAAAAGCATTAACATTCCTCCCTTGCTCAATTTCATGCATAATTGTGTCCATTTGAACTTGTAACATCATAACATCAAATTTAGCCTTTAAGCACCTTAAACCATCTTTAAAAGACATACATTCAGTAAATTCTTGATTACCTCTATTAAAGGAGCTTTGCACTTGGTAACCATCCATTACCAATCTTCCACTTCTCAAGCATTGTCCTCCAAATTGACCTACCCTCCTCATTACCTAAAATTGCTTTTAAACAACTTAAGAGCAAAATTAGTAAGAAGAATAGGTAATAAAATGCATACACACAAAAAAAATACTAAAATAACAGAAAATAACATTCACATTATAACTAATATTATGTCTAAACTAATAAAGTTGCTCTTCACACCGATATTGCCAAATCTTCCCCGGCAACGGCGCCAAAAACTTGACGTGCGCGGAGTATACATATACAATTAAACTCATCCTAATCAAGTTTTACATTTATAAACTCCTAAATACCCCACACGCGATTTATCGCAAGTATACGAATCGTGAGCGAGTATAGGGTATTAAGGGTCGATCCCACAAGGAAGATTGCAATTACCGGTACTACTAAAGCTTCTCTATTATTTAGACTATCAATGAATTATAACAAATTAAAACCTAATGAAATTATACAAAAAAATAGCAAATGAAAGCTCCTTGGGTTGTGGTATCCCTAACTACTCATGCAAGTGCTATATTTGGATCATTAATTACTACATCTAGGCTAGTTATGGTGTAATTTCCTTATGCATTTGAATCCTACTTTCGTAATGAATCAATTATACTTATAACTAATCCATACCTATTCTCATGGTTATGAAATTAGCTACAAGTTCATTTCCTCAATGAAATTACATGAAATGAATCACTAAAAACCACATAGATGCACCTCTACTTTCGTGAGTGTACTCCCTATGTTTAGCACTTCTTGAACTAGTGTTAAATCTCAATTTTCATTGCAGAAACAACACCTTAGATAATCACAATTAATGGTACCAGATTAATCATGATTTCAAGAGCTAAAGTGCTAAATAACTTGCTCAAATCATAGCAGTCAAATAACCAAATAATAAACACTAACAATTATAGAAAGTTCAACCAAACCCAAGGTATAAACTTTAGAAACACATAATGAACACAAAATCCAGAACTTGTATATTAACTAAATTTGGAATCAAATACAAAAGATAAAGATTTGGAAGGAATACAACCCTTGTCACATGAGCTTTCTTCCTTGCCTTCTTCATCCTCCATTTGCATCCTAATCTAGATAATAAACAAGAATGGAAAAACTACACTACTCTATACTAACCTAAACTAACACTAGGGAGATGAAAGAGCTACATTTCTGCAACTTCCAGCTTCTCCCGTAGCTCACTCTCTATTTTCTGCTATGAACTCCAATCTCTCCCCTTCTTGCAATGAATTTGGCTATTTTATGATGAAAGGTGGTCAAGAAATGAGGATTACATCTCCCTTTTACAGCTGGGAATGTTTCTCACATGTCTAGCATCCAATGTGAGTTGGTGGAGGTGAAATTGAGTTTTACGCGTACAGAGCAGCCTTTTCTGACCACAATCCGGCCAGGAATCCGGCCATAAATCCGGCCAAATTCAGGCCGGATTGCTACAGTAAATCTGGGCTGCTACAGTGATCCGAGCTGCTACAGTACCTCGGATCCGTATGGATCCGAGCTCGGATCCACTAACCCAGAAACAGCCGAGGGTTCGGATGAATAGTGGATCCGAGTGTGGATCACTTGCTCTGTTTTTTGCCCAACTTCAACCGATCTTTTCTTGATGTTAGAGGCTGAACCAACTCATGTCTAAAACACGAAAGTTGTAGCCTTTTGAGTTATCTTTCTAATGCATCAAGAATCACCTCATTTGGATCTGTGTAGGCTGAGATATGACTGAAATACCCTTGCCTGCTCCATGCCTTGTTCCAGTTTCGACCAATAGCAATTGACTCTGTACTTCGGCCTTTTGACCTGGAAAACCTTCAAACTGGATTCAGATGTCTTCACCAAAGTTGTAGATCTATCTCTTATCTTCAAATGGGTTCAAGAATCATCCCAATCCGATCATTGTAGCTCACGTTATAGCCGAAATACTAAAATGTGTCAAAACTGTCAAAATACACAAAATCCAAGTAAAAAGTGATAAAAACCTCATTTAATCACTTCAAAGTATTTTTCACCAATTATAGCCAAAATGATTCATTTTCTTCCAATAATATAACTAAAGTGACTAAAAATAATATAAAATATCATACAATTATTACGTAAATTAGTCACTTATCAAACTCCCCCACACTTAAATCATTGCTTGTCCTCAAGCAATTCACACATAATCAAATGCAATGATTCAAGAGGTGAAACAATATATGCACTTTGTCCAATTTAATTCCTCAAGACTTGGAAAATAATCATTATACAATTATTCAATTTACACTAAATACTCATAATATCAAGTAAAGGAAAGATAATTATACCCTAAATTCAACAAGTTAAACTTAATCTCTTACCCTAACTTAATTTTACAAATAAGCAAATCACATAGTCAATTTATAGCCTTCCTCCTCCTTATAATCATCTTTTTCTCAAAATTCTATAATTAAGAGGGATTTATTCACACAAATTTTACTTAAATAGTGAGAATGCCTTTTTACGCGAAAATCGACACTTTTAGGTGAAGATCCCCGGTTACTCAACATTTCACTTATTCAAGTTGCTAATGCATACTCTTAATTCAAGTACCTTTTTACACGAATGTCGACATTTGTAGATGCCAACCCCCGGTTACTCTGTACGAGAATCATTGGAGTAGAACAATTTTTATTTACTTTCTTTTCTTCTCTTTTTTTTCTACTTTTTTTTTCTTTTTCAGAAATAAAGGACAATAAATAGATATTCCCTCTTAGAAAATATATAAGAATAATCAAAGGAGGAATATAACCTTTATCGACTATATCAATCACTTACTTGCAAAATTAAGTAAAGAGAAGAAATCTCATTAAACATGTAAAATTATAGGCATAATTTTCCTCATTTTACCAAATATACTTTCTAAAATGTAAAAATTCTAATTGCGTAATAAACATTTCCAAGTTAAATGAGGACTAAACCTTCCAAAATACATATAACATTTCAACAATTGGAAGAATAAAACACTTAAGGTTGGAATACTTTGCCCTTTTTGAATGAAAATGCAAAAATTTGAAGAACTTTTGGGCCATAATGAAATATTGGAAAAGATTTTAGAAAAATTTTTACAGAGTTTCTCCTTATAAATGGATGAAAACTCCCTGCCAACAAACCCAATTTCAAGCAAATTATCCACATGGCAAATAATTCAAACACAATTCCAATATTTCTAAGCATTTCAATTCACAAAATATCATCACATAGCATTAGAATGCAAGTTCACATATTTCCTCCCCCACACTTAAACTTCACATTGTCCTCAATGTGAGAAAAGGAAAATAAAGAAAGAGTAAAAGAAAATACTCCCCTTATGACTTGCGCAATCCGAAACCATGTCCAAGTGATGAATTTCCAACCGTATTTGAGAAAGAATGGAAGTTCACTTATTGCACCCTGAAAAAGACAAAATCAAAACAAATAAATTTCTTAAAAATAAAAGGTTGCAATCAACAAAATCATGCAATTCAAGGAAAAAGGAAAAATGATCAAGCATGTGGAACCATACAATGTTCAAGGGATAAAAACATGACATGAGCTAATCTTTGCTAATCAAATATATGCATTAGTATCCAAAGCAAAGGGAAGCTAATTTCACACAAAAAATCCACAATCATGAACAAAATAAGTTCTATTTATACATTTTGTCATCAATGATCAATGATCGTGAAACGGATTCATCTTACGCTGGTTACTGTTCACAATCCGGCCAGAAATTGGAGGGATTCGTGGAGGGATTCTGGGCAAAATTTTTTTTTTTTTTTTTACTGTTGCATATCCGGCCACTTTCTGGCCGGATTTCCGGCCGGATTGTTGGCCGGATTTTCTACAGCGGATTTTTTTTTTTTTTTTTTTTTTTTTTTTTTTTTTTACAATCCGGCCAGTTTTTGGCCGGATTTCAGGCCGGATTTTCGGCCGGATATTAGGCAGTAGCTCCGAAAAAATTTTCTTTTCTCCCCTGACTATCCGGCCTTCAATCCGGCCAACATTTGGCCGGATTTATGGCCGGATATGCTGCAGAAAAAGCTGTTTCTCCAAATTTGCTTGGCCAACCTTCCACATTCAACCTACTTCATGTTCTTTGAATAAAATTCAAATTTAACATGATCATGCATGAATATAACTTAAACATGAAACACTTTAAATGCATGAAATGCAGCAATTGAACATGAAAACTCCCTTTTTGCCTTAATATAAACACTTTTGCAATTGAGATCATTTGCATGAACTCTTGCCATTGCCACCTACAAAACACACAAAAACATCAATCGAACAACTAAAACTTACTAAAAACAAGCCAACATGAAGAAAAGTCGAGTTGAAAAGTGATCCAAGCCTTCGTATTTGATAGGATCCGAGGTCGGATCATGATAATTGAGCTCGGATCAAGAAGCTCGAAATTTTTCTCTGATTGCAGAAGTGGATCCAAGGCCTCGGATCCATATGGATCCGAGCTCGGATCCATTGAATCTGCACTTATTGCAGAATTTTTGCAATTTTCAGTTTGACCTCAATTCTTCAAAATACACCCTAGATCATTTCTATGTCAAAATAAACCATTCACGCACATGTAAAATGATCTAAACATGCATTCTAAACCTCTTTAATGCAACAAAAACCACAATTACTGAATTTGAGGTGTTGAGATCTTTGATCAAACTTCGCCTTTTTCACCTCTTATTGGTCACTTTTCCAACCTACAAATGAAAAAACAAAAAAAGTTACTCAAACTTATGCTTGTAAACATAAAATCACTCCAAAGTAACACCAACTTTACAAGCATTGGGTGCCTCCCAATAAGCGCCTTCTTTAAAGTCAAATAGCTATTGACTATTTCACTCATTTTCAAGGAGGGTTTAGTTTAACGGAATAATCCACCATTTTAGGTTGGTTGGATCATTAAATGGTGACTTATAGCCAAAGCCACATATCTAATGATGTGAGAAATGAAAGTGACTTACTATCCAGTGTTTTATAGATATTACCTTGAAACATACACCACTTTGAGAACTTTACCAAAGGAAATGTCATGAAGAGTATCTTGGGCAGGAATACCTTTAGAACCTATTTATTTTTCCCAACTTTTTTGGGCCAAACCTTTCCCTCCCAAAAAAAGGGAAAGGGGGGTTTGGGGGAAAATGAGTCATTAAAACTCACCTCTTGAGGCTCAAAGTTAGTTTCAAATGTATTATCATGTGAAATGGATATTTGCTCATTGAAATATAATTGAGATTCATCATTTTCATCCAAATGCAATCCATTTTCACATACAATATTTCCACCATTCATGCTAGGATCATTTTGCAAATTATTAGAACAAATAACTTCACACAATACATTCAATTGCTCATGTATATTACCAAAGTGAGAAGCTAATTCATCTATTCTTTCCTCAATCCTATCAAAACGGTCGGAAGTTGCATTTGCTAGCTTTTCTAAAGCTAACTCCCAAGATGGCTTAGAATAATTAGCTACTCTTTTCTATTGCCAACTCCCAAGATGGTTTTGATTCATATTGGCACTTTCAGTGTGGTAATCATAAAAATATGAAATAACACATATATGTACATGATTATCCAACCATAGTAGGCGAGAATTGCTCCCAATAGCACTATATTGATCAAACAAGGATTGTATGCTCTAATTGTATCATTAAATAATCCATTTTGTGCTTGCATACATGTATTAGTAGCATGATAACTTCCACACAAGTCACAAATCACATGATAAGAATTAAAAGCATTAACATTCCTCCCTTGCTCAATTTCATGCATAATTGTGTCCATTTGAACTTGTAACATCATAACATCAAATTTAGCCTTTAAGCACCTTAAACCATCTTCAAAAGACATACATTCAGTAAATTCTTGATTACCTCTATTAAAGGAGCTTTGCACTTGGTAACCATCCATTACCAATCTTCCACTTCTCAAGCATTGTCCTCCAAATTGACCTACCCTCCTCATTACCTAAAATTGCTTTTAAACAACTTAAGAGCAAAATTAGTAAGAAGAATAGGTAATAAAATGCATACACACAAAAAAAATACTAAAATAACAGAAAATAACATTCACATTATAACTAATATTATGACTAAACTAATAAAGTTGACTCTTCACACCGATATTGCCAAATCTTCCCGGCAACGGCGCCAAAAAACTTGCACTGCGCGGAGTATACATATACAATTAAACTCATCTAATCAAGTGTTTACATTTTAACTCCTGATACCCCACACGCGATTTATCGCAAGTATACGAATCCGTGAGCGAGTTTATAGGGTATAAGGTTCGATCCACAAGGAAGTTGCAATTACCGGGTACTTACTAAAGCTTCATCTATTATTTTAGACTTCAATGAATTATAACAAATTAAAACTAATGAAATATATTAAAAAAATAGGCAAAATGAAAGCTCCTTGGGTTGTGTATCCCTAACTACTCATGCAAGTGCTATATTTTGGATCATTAATGTACTACATCTGGCTAGTTATGGTGTAATTTCCTTATGCATTTGAATCCTACTTTCGTAGTGAATCAATTATACTTATAACTAATCCATACCTATTCTATGGTTATGAATTAGCTTACAAGTTTCATTTCCTCAATGATTACATGAAATGAATCACTATAAAAACCACATAGATGCACCTCTACTTTCGGTGAGTGTACTCCCTATGTTTAGCACTTCTTGAACTAGTGTTAAATCTCAATTTTCATTTCGCGAAAACACACCTGTAGATAATCACAATTATGGTATACCAGATTAATCATGATTTCAAGAGCTAAAGTACTAAATAACTTGCTCAAATCATAGCAGTCAAATAACCAAATAATAAACACTAACAATTATAGAAAGTTCAACCAAACCCAAGGTATAAACTTTAGAAACACATAATGAACACAAAATCCAGAACTTGTATATTAACTAAATTTGGAATCAAATACAAAAGATAAAGATTTGGAAGGAATACAACCCTTGTCACATGAGCTTTCTTCCTTGCCTTCTTCATCCTCCATTTGCATCCTAATCTAGATAATAAACAAGAATGGAAAAACTACACTACTCTATACTAAGCTAAACTAACACTAGGGAGATGAAAGAGCTACATTTCTGCAACTTCCAGCTTCTCCCGTAGCTCACTCTCTATTTTCTGCTATGAACTCCAATCTCTCCCCTTCTTGCAATGAATTTGGCTATTTTATGATGAAAGGTGGTCAAGAAATGAGGATTACATCTCCCTTTTACAGCTGGGAATGTTTCTCACATGTCTAGCATCCAATGTGAGTTGGTGGAGGTGAAATTGAGTTTTACGCGTACAGAGCAGCCTTTTCTGACCACAATCCGGCCAGGAATCCGGCCATAAATCCGGCCAAATTCAGGCCGGATTGCTACAGTAAATCTGGGCTGCTACAGTGATCCGAGCTGCTACAGTACCTCGGATCCACTAACCCAGAAACAGCCGAGGGTTCGGATGAATAGTGGATCCGAGTGTGGATCACTTGCTCTGTTTTTTTGCCCAACTTCAACCGATCTTTTCTTGATGTTAGAGGCTGAACCAACTCATGTCTAAAACACGAAAGTTGTAGCCTTTTGAGTTATCTTTCTAATGCATCAAGAATCACCTCATTTGGATCTGTGTAGGCTGAGATATGACTGAAATACCCTTGCCTGCTCCATGCCTTGTTCCAGTTTCGACCAATAGCAATTGACTCTGTACTTCGGCCTTTTGACCTGGAAAACCTTCAAACTGGATTCAGATGTCTTCACCAAAGTTGTAGATCTATCTCTTATCTTCAAATGGGTTCAAGAATCATCCCAATCCGATCATTGTAGCTCACGTTATAGCCGAAATACTAAAATGTGTCAAAACTGTCAAAATACACAAAATCCAAGTAAAAAGTGATAAAAACCTCATTTAATCACTTCAAAGTATTTTTCACCAATTATAGCCAAAATGATTCATTTTCTTCCAATAATATAACTAAAGTGACTAAAAATAATATAAAATATCATACAATTATTACGTAAATTAGTCACTTATCAAACTACCCCACACTTAAATCATTGCTTGTCCTCAAGCAATTCACACATAATCAAATGGCAATGATTCAAGAGGTAAACAATATATGCACTTTCTGTCCAATTTAATTCCTCAAGACTTGGAAAATAATCAGTATGCAATTATTCAAGTTACACTAAATACTCATAATATCAAGTAAAGCGAAAGATAATTATACCCTAAAATTAACAAGTTAAAACTTAATCTCTTACCCTAACTTAATTTTACAAATAAGCAAATCACATAGTCAATTTATAGCCTTCCTCCTCCTTATAATCATCTTTTTCTCAAAATTCTATAATTAAGAGGGATTTATTCACACAAATTTTACTTAAATAGTGAGAATGCCTTTTTACGCGAAAATCGACACTTTTAGGTGAAGATCCCCGATTACTCAACATTTCACTTATTCAAGTTGCTAATGCATACTCTTAATTCAAGTACCTTTTTACGCGAATGTCGACATTTGTAGATGCCAACCCCCGGTTACTCGGTACGAGAATCATTGGAGTAGAACAATTTTTATTTACTTTCTTTTCTTTTCTCTTTTTTTTTCTTTTTTTTCTACTTTTTTTTTCTTTTTCGGAAATAAAGGACAATAAATAGATATTCCCTCTTAGAAAATATATAAGAATAATCAAAGGAGGAATATAACCTTTATCGACTATATCAATCACTTACTTGCAAAATTAAGTAAAGAGAAGAAATCTCATTAAACATGTAAAATTATAGGCATAATTTTCCTCATTTTACCAAATATACTTTCTAAAATGTAAAAATTCTAATTGCGTAATAAACATTTCCAAGTTAAATGAAGACTAAACCTTCCAAAATACATATAACATTTCAACAATTGGAAGAATTAAATACTTAAGGTTGGAACAAATTAGCCCTTTTTGAATGAAAATGCAAAAATTTGAAGAACTTTTGGGCTATAGTGAAATATTGGAAAAGATTTTAGAAAATTTTTTACAGAGTTTCTCCTTATAAATGGATGAAAACTCCCTGCCAACAAACCCAATTTCAAGCAATTATCCACATGGCAAATAATTCAAACACAATTCCAACATTTCTAAGGATTTAAATCCACAAAATATCATCACCTAGCAAGTAAATGCAAGTTCAATATTTTCCTCCCCCACACTTAAACTTCACATTGTCCTCAATGTGAGAAAAGGAAAATAAATAAAGAGTAAAAGAAAATACTCCCCTCATGACTTGCGCGATCCAAATCCATGGCAATGTGATGAATTTCCAACCGTATTTGAGAAAGAATGGAGAGTTCACTTATTGCACCCTGAAAAAGACAAAATCAAAACAAATAAATTTCTTAAAAATAAACGGTTGCAATCAACAAGAAGTAAACATGCAAGTCAAGGAAAAAGGAAAAATGATCGAGCATGTGGAACCATACAATGTTCATGGGATAAAAACATGAAATGAGCTAATCTTTGCTAATGAAATATATGCATTAGTATCCAAAGCAAAGGGAAGCTAATTTCACACAAAAAATCCACAATCATGAACAAAATAAGTTCCATTTATACATTTTGTCATCAATGATTAAATCCCTTCAAGTACAAAAGTAATCTCAAAATGGAGGCAAACACACCAAACCAAAATATAAATGACCTTCATGAGAATTCATGAAATACTAAAAACTATTGAACCACAAAAATTGTAAGTGCATTTATGAATTTCATCAATTAAGGTCATCTTCAATTCACCTCTTCTTTTAGAATTACCTAAGAATTCACAAAATCATTCAATCAAGCACCTTTTCATTCATTAGATAATCTAAATTACTCACATGAATATCAAAAACTCCCACTAAGCTAATTAAAATGCTACATTTGGCTACTTAATATGCAACTTCGTTACCAAGCCAAATTAAGCATAAAACTAGCAAGAATTCACCAAATAAATACAATAAATGCAAATCACAAAATATATTTATCACTAACAATCACCAATAGCATCAATAAGCTCAAATAAATACACCTAACTTCACATATTAAAAATTGCCTAAAAATAGAAAATATTCATTCATGGCAAAATTCAAATAACAAAGTTAGGTGAAGAATTGTTACCTCAAGGTGGTTTGGTGATGTTTAGAGATGAATATGATGTGAAAACCCCCAAGAAACTTACTCCAATATGACCTCAATTGAGTGATTCAAGAAAGTACAACCCTAACTATTGGTAAGGTTGAATCCACTTTAGAGTTGTTTTTGAAAGAATATGTACTATGAAATTCGCTCTAAAAGATGGGAGAAAGTGATTTGGTGAAGGTTATTTGAAGATTAAATGGTGAAAAGTGGTGTTTTAGTGAGTGGTGTGTGTTTGAGGTGTGAGTGTGTGTGTAGGTTGAAGAAGAAGGGAGAAAAATTGTGAGGAATCCGTGAAACGGATTCATCTTACGCTGGTTACTGTTCACAATCCGGCCAGAAATTGGAGGGATTCGTGGAGGGATTGTTGGAGGGATTCTGGGCAAAAATTTTTTTTTTTTTTTTTTTTTTTTTTTACTGTTACATATCCGGCCACTTTTTCTGGCCGAATTTACGGCCGCGATTTTTGGCCGGATTTGCTACAGTGGATTTTTTTTTTTTTTTTTTTTTTTTTTACAATCCGGCCAGTTTTTGGCCGGATTTCAGGCCGGATTTTCGGCCGGATATTAGGCAGTAGCTCCGAAAAAATTTTCTTTTCTCCCCTGACTATCCGGCCTTCAATCCGGCCAACATTTGGCCGGATTTATGGCCGGATTTGCTGCAGAAAAAGCTGTTTTCTGCAGTTTTTCCTCCAAATTTGCTTGGCCAACCTTCCACATTCAACCTACTTCATGTTCTTTGAATAAAATTCAAATTTAACATGATCATGCATGAATATAACTTAAACATGAAACACTTTAAATGCATGAAATGCAGCAATTGAACATGAAAACTCCCTTTTTGCCTTAATATAAACACCTTTGCAATTGAGATCATTTGCATGAACTCTTGCCATTGCCACCTACAAAACACACAAAAACATTAATCGAACAACTAAAACTTACTAAAAACAAGCCAACATGAAGAAAAGTGGAGTTGAAAAGTGATCCAAGCCTTCGTTTTTAAAAGGATCCGAGGTCGTTTTTGAAAGGATCCGAGGTCGGATCATTGTGAGTGAGCTCGGATCAAGAAGTTCGAATTTTTTTCTGATTGCAGAAGTGGATCCGAGGCCTCGGATCCATATGGATCCGAGCTCGGATCCATTGAATCTGCACTTATTGCAGAATTTTTGCAATTTTCAGTTTGACCCCAATTATTCAAAATACACCCTAGATCATTTCTATGTCAAAATAAACCATTCACGCACATGTAAAATGATCTAAACATGCATTCTAAACCTCTTTAATGCAACAAAAACCACAATTACTGAATTTGAGGTGTTGAGATCTTTGATCAAACTTCGCCTTTTTCACCTCATTTGGTCACTTTTGCATCTTTTTCCAAAACCTACAAATGAAAAATAACAAAATAACTCAAACTCATACTTTAAACATAAAATCACTCCAAAGTAACATGAACTTAAACAAACATTGGGTTGCCTCCCAATAAGCGCTTCTTTAAAGTCAATAGCTTGACTATTTCTCCTCATTTTTTCAAGGAGGCTTTGTTAGCGAATAATCCACAATTTTTTGTCGTGGTGGATCATTAAATGGTGACTTTATAGCAAAAGCCACATGATCTAATGATGTGAGAGATGGAAGTGACTTACATATTCCAAGTGTTTCATAGATATTACCTTGAACATGCACCACTTGAGAACTTACCAAAGGAAATGTCATGAGAGTATCTTGGGCAGGAATACCTTTAGAACCTATACTTTCAATGCACTCCTCAAGAGGGGTGAAAAATGAGTCATTAAAACTCACCTCTTGAGGTTCAAAGTTAGTTCCAAAGATATTATCATGTGAAATGGACATTTGCTCATTGAAACACAATTGAGATTCATCATTTTCATCAAAATGCAACCCATTTTCACATACAACATTCCCACCATTCATGCTAGGATCATTTTGTACATTATTAGAGGAAATAACTTCACACAATGCACTCAATTGCTCATGTATTCTACCAAAGTGAGAAGCTAATTCATCTATTCTTTCTTCAATCCTATCAAAACGATCGGAAGTTGCATTTGCTAGCTTTTCTAAAGCTAACTCCCAAGATGGCTTAGAATCATTAGCTACTCTTTCTATTGCCAACTCCCAAGATGATTTTGATTCATATTGGACACTTTCAGGTTGGTGATCATAAAAATATGAATTATCACTATAAGTACATTGATTATTCCAACCATAAGCAGGAGAATTGCTCCAATTAGCACTATATTGATCAAAACAAGGATTGTAATGCTCTAATTTATCATAATAATCCACATTTTGTGCTTGCATACATGTATTAGTAGCATGATAACCTCCACACAAGTCACAAATCACATGATAAGAATTAAAAACATTAACATTCCTCCTCTGCTCAATTTCATGCATCATGGTGTCCATTTGAACTTGTAACTTAATTACATCAAATTTTGCCTTTAAGCACCTTAAACCATCTTCAAAAGACATACATTCAGTAAATTCTTGGTTACCTCTGTTGAAGGAGCTTTGCACTTGATAACCATCCATTGCCAATCTTCCACTTCTCAAGCATTGTCCTCCAAATTGACCTATCCTTCTCATCACCTAAAATTGCCTTTAAACAACTTAAGAGCAAAATTAGTAAGAAGAATAGGTGATAAAACACATACACATATAAAACACAGAAAATAACATTCACAGTATAACTAATAATATGTCTAAACTAATAAAGTTGCTCTTCACACCGATATTGCCAAATCTTCCCCGGCAACGGCGCCAAAAACTTGACGGGTATTTTACATACGTGCAAGCTAAAAAATACCGAATTACACCCGTTCACTGCAAGTATACAGATCAACTAGTAGTTTAGGGTATATATCGGGTCGATCCCACAAGGAAGAGTGAACAATTACCGGTATTACTAAAGCTTCTCTATTATTTAGACTATCAATGAATTATAACAAATTAAAACCTACTGAAATTATACAAGAAAATAACAAATGAAAGCTCCTTAGGTTGTGGTATCCCTAACTACTCATGCAAGTGCTATATTTGGATCATTAATTACTACATCTAGGCTAGTTATGGTGTAATTTCCTAATGCATTTGAATCCTACTTTCGTAGTGAATCAATTATACTTATAACTAATCCATACCTATTCTCATGGTTATGAAATTAGCTACAAGTTCATTTCTTCAATGAAATTACATGAAATGAATCACTAAAAACCACATAGATGCACCTCTACTTTCGTGAGTGTACTCCCTATGTTTAGCACTTCTTGAACTAGTGTTAAATCTCAATTTCCATTGCAGAAACAACACCTTAGATAATCACAATCAATGGTACCAGATTAATCATGATTTAAGAAGCCAAAGTGCTAAATAACTTGCTCAAATCATAGCAGTCAAATAACCAAATAATAAACACTAACAATTATAGAAAGTTCAACCAAACCCAAGGTATAAACTTTAGAAACACATAATGAACACAAAATCCAGAACTTGTATATTAACTAAACTTGGAATCAAATACAAAAGATAAAGAGTTTGGAAGGAATACAACCCTTGTCACATGAGCTTTCTTCCTTGCCTTCTTCATCCTCCATCTTCATCCTAATCTAGATAATAAACAAGAAAGGATGAACTACTAGCTAAACTAAACTAACCTACTGCTAAGAAGATGAAAGAACTACATTGTTGCAGACCAAGTTTCTCCCGTATCTCTCTCTATTTTTCTGCTATGGACTCCCATCTCTTCCCTCTCTATGATCTCCTCCCTTTGTTGCAATGCATTTGGCTATTTAATGATGAAAGGTGGTCAAGGAATGAAGCTTTACACTTTCTCCTTACAGCTGGTAATGTTTCTCACATGTCTAGCATCACATGTGAGTTGGTGGAGGTGAAATTGAGTTTTCCGCGTAAAAAGCAGCCTTCTCTGACCACAATCCGGCCAGGAATCCGGCCACAAATCCGGCCAAATTCCGGCCGGATTGCTACAGTGACCATTTGGTCACTTCTGGTTCAATTTCCAGCTCTGCTCCGATTTTGCATCAACTTCCACTGAACTTTTCTTGATGATAAAAGCTGATTTAGCTCTTTACCAAAACATGAAACTTGTAGCCCTTTGAGTTAGCTTTCCAATGCATCAAGAATCACCTCATTTGGATCTGTGTAGGCTGAGAAATGACCGAAATACCCTTACCTGCTCATTGCCCTGTTCCAGTTTCGACCAGTAGAAATTTGCTATTGTAATTCGGTATTTTGACCTAGAAAACCTTTAAACTGGATTTAGATGTCTTCACCAAAGTTGTAGATATATCTCTTATCTTCAAATGGGTTCAAGAATCATCTCAATCCGATCATTGTAGCTCAAGTTATAGCCGAAATACGAAAATGTGTCAAAACTGTCAAAATACACAAAATCCAAGTAAAAAGTGATAAAAACCTCATTTAATTGAACAAAAGCATTTTATACCAATTATAGCCAAAATAAATCATTTTCTTCCAATAATATACCCAAAGTGACTAAAAATAATATAAAATATCATACAATTATTACGTAAATTAGTCACTTATCAAGTAGCATGGTGGGCTACATGCATTAAACTTCCTCAACATTACTATCAGTTGAATTTTACACGCCAACTTTTTAAGTAGACACTTAAACCATGCTTGATTTTTTTTTTTAGAGAAAAATACATTCCCTAGCTTAATTTTGTTTATATTTCTTTTCTCCTTATTTATCATTTCTTTTTTTTTCCTTGTCTCCTTCATTCCTTTCCTTTGCTTTTTTTTTTTCTCGCTTTTCTCAGGTTACCTAATTGTTCCTTTTCCAGTTATTATTTGTAAACTTGTCACATTTTGTTAAACTTTCTTTTATTTAATAGTATTATTTTTCTTGTAATATGTATATTTGCTTGTTTTTACTATCACTAATACATGGTAGACAACATAGCATATGCTTGTTACGGTAATTAATATGCAAATTTAGTCTAGACACCTAATAATTTAGATACATTAAGAAAACCAAAACTTATATTTTGTCATTATATAACAAGAGAAAACAAATAGATAACCAACTACTATATATTATTATTTTATATTTTTACCTATTCAAAGGGTAAAAGAATATAGAAAAATTTCTGGAAAGGTAATCAATGTAGAAGGGGTACTTCCATAAAAAATAACAAGTAGGGTTTTAACTGCCAAATAGAAAAGTCTAAGGGGTAGAATGCTAATGGGGATAAGGTTGACAGCAGTTGAAAAAAAAATAAAAAAATAAGGTTGATAGCAGTTTTGTCCATTTAACCGTAAAACAACACATGTACTTAACTTCGAAGGGAACAAATATGTTACAATGACAGGGTTTGAGCTGTTTCTGTCTACTATTTAGTTTCTATAATTCTGAATTTTTGAAGAAACTTAACTAGACCAATTTGACGATCTCAATGAAGAAAGATTTGACTGACTGTTTCAGGGATATGAAATGTGTGCCAAAGAAATTGAAACGTTAAAGGAAGAAGTGAGCAGGCTTTTGGCAATTGAAAAACCCATGATGGAGAAATTCAATCTTATAGATAATATAGAACGACTTGGCATCTCGTATCACTTTGGCGACAAGATTGAAGACCAACTACAAGAATATTATGATGCTTACACCAACTTTGAGAAGCATGCAGAGTGTGATTTATCGATTGCAGCACTTCAATTCAGACTGTTCAGGCAACATGGTTTCAATATATCTTGTGGTACACTACTTTCTTGCTAAATTGACTGCTTCAAAATTGTGACTAGGCTATGTACAAAAAATAATTTTTCTAACTATTATTGGCTAAATAAATTCCATCCAGGCATCTTTGATGGGTTCCTTGATGCTAATGGTAAGTTTAAGGAATCTTTATGCAATGACATAAAGGGTCTCCTAAGTCTTTATGAAGCTGCTCATGTCAGAACACATGGTGATAAAATTTTAGAAGAAGCCCTTTTTTTCACAACTACTCATCTGACACGGGAAATTCCCAATGTGGGTTCTACTCTTGCAAAAAAAGTGAAACATGCCCTTGAGCAGCCATTGCATAAGGGCATCCCAAGATATGAGGCTTATTGTTATATCTCCATGTATGAAGAAGATGAGTCTAGTAACAGGTTGCTGCTAAGGCTTGCCAAATTGGATTACCACTTGTTGCACATGTTGTATAAAGAAGACCTTTCTGAGATAATCAGGTACTTCCATTGAGGCACCAGCTCTCCAGTGGGCGGGTCTAAGATTTTGTTATCAACAATAACACCACAAGTATATAATACATGCTTTTTAGTGAAATTTTAGGTTCACTTGGAGTTTTGTAGGACAGTACAACACCAACAGTTTCTGAAACAACATTGTATTCATTTTATGTTCATTTGAAACCTTCAAATAACTATTTTCTTTGTAGATCGCATAAGCCCTAATTAAGAAAACTACCTTCATTTTAAGAATTACCACAATTTTACGAAACGCAAACTACTGAAAGAGTTAGCGGATTTAACACTCTTTTCCAATATTTTTCCTAACTGTCACATCAAATGCCTTTGTACATATTTCCATGTTTCTGCTTGACAGCTTCGTTAATGACCGTGCAAATTTCTGTTTTCATTTTTTGATTATATTCATGATAAAACAGGTGGGGGAAGGAATTGGACATCATATCGAAGGTTCCATACGCAAGGGACAGAATTGTGGAGTGCAACTTTTGGGCTGTTGGAACCTATTATGAACCTCATTATTCTCTTGCTCGAATGACTTTGACAAAAGCAACAGTCTTGGCTGGAATGATTGATGATACCTATGATGCGTATGGCACCCTAGATGAACTCAAAATTTTTACGGAAGCTGTAGAAAGGTATGCATATATCTACATCTCCTATGTAGTCATACTAATTAAGGATTTGCTCAAACTTGCTATGCATTGATGTCTTGTTAAACCTGCATGCTGCTAAGATGAAAAATTTATATTCCAGTCCAGAATAATCATAGTTTAGAAGATAAGGGGGAAAACATCACATGATAGGCTGTCCACGAATTCATTGAGATTGAATACGAGTGACGGGTATTTTACATACGTGCAAGCTAAAAAATACCGAATTACATCCGTTCACTGCAAGTATACAGATCAACTAGTAGTTTAGGGTATATATCGGGTCGATCCCACAAGGAAGAGTGAACAATTACCGGTATTACTAAAGTTATACAAGAAATTAACAAATAAAAGCTCCTTAGGTTGTGGTATCCCTAACTACTCATGCAAGTGTTATATTTGGATCATTGAATACTACATCTAGGCTAATTATGGTGTAATTTCCTAATACATTTGAATCCTACTTTCGTAGTGAATCAATTATACTTATAACTAATCCATACCTATTCTCATGGTTATGAAATTAGCTACAAGTTCATTTCTTCAGTGAAATTACATGAAATGAATCACTAAAAACCACATAGGTGCACCTCTACTTTCGTGAGTGTACTTCCTATGTTTAGCACTTCTTGAACTAATGTTAAATCTCAATTTTCATTGTAGAAATAACACCTTAGATAATCACAATTAATGGTACCAGATTAATCATGATTTAAAGAGTCAAAGTGCTAAATAACTTGCTCAAATCATAGCAATCAAATAACCAAATAATAAATACTAACAATCATAGAAAGTTCAACCAAACCCAAGGTATAAACTTTAAAGACACATATTAAATATAAAAGCCAGAACTTGTATATTAGTAAACTTGGAATCAAATACAAAGAATAAAGAGTTGGGAAAGGAAAAATAACCCTGTCACATGAGTCTTTCCCTTGCCTTCTTCAATTCCTTCTTCATATTTGCTAGCTAAATAAAACAGAAGGAGAACTACTACTTATACTAAACTAACTCTAACAATAAGAGAATGGAAAAGCTACAT
>NW_020864414.1:0-16198 GCF_003713205.1 Coffea eugenioides | reverse complement strand
TTACTTTAGTCCTTAGCTTTGACTTTTCCTTGGGTTCTTTGTAGCTTTTCTCCTCGGATGTCACAGGAGCAATTAGGAAGATTCCATCATTATTTGTAACTTTCGTTAACCTTTCATTCGCTCGGCCGAATTGGGTTTTCCCAAACGCAGACGATGGCCGCGGCTCTCTCTCTCCAATTTTGTATGGTTTTTTTTGCATCAAATATGAACTAGTTTCTTCACTCTAGTCAAGGAACAACGGAGGTTTTGGTTCGCCTAAAAATTGTGAGATCGATTTAATTTTATCTTTTTCTTTTATTTGTTGGTATTCGCATATTCCCTAGTTACAGTGCTTATGATTGTTTAATTAATTGATTGTCTCGGATCTAGATAATTAGTTAATTTGATAATCTATTGTCAATTAGGACGTTAAATCCGTAATTGTTTAATTGTCTCAAAATAGTGATAACTGGCATGATTGTGTTTGTGTCAAGGGAATACGCGGGCTAACCTAAAATAACCCTGGTAGTGTGTTATTTGGTTAGAATAGGGCTCCTATAATACGTAAGGCAATTGGGGAATTAAATCTTACGGGCATACTTAAGATTATTTCTCAATTAGAGCAATAATTAACGGGCGTACCTTAATCACCGACACAGTAAGGAGGGGTTGACTGTCATCGCTTGTTTGGTAGTTATAACCTATTTATTGATAAATAATTGGAATTGCCTTTGTTTCGATGATCAATTAGGTGCACCATTGCTGAAGTTATTTCTTGGCTAGATCCTTAATTATCACCCATTTGATTTTAGTAATTTGTTATTTAATTTTTAGTAGCTTCTTAGATTTTATTTGAATTTCTTTGATTGTCACTTTCTGCATAAAAACACCCCCTTTGTTACTATGAATTTGAAAAGAAACAATTACTCCCAATCCCTGTGGATTCGACCCTACTTACCGCTATCTACAGAAATTACTTTTAGTTTGAGCAGGTTTTATTATTGCACAGGCCGACAACCTGTCACAACCCAGAATCGAACCTTGAACTTTCATGTTCACAGAGTAGAGTCTTACCGCTAGACCACAATCACAAGACAACTTGAGTTTGTTGAGAATTTTATTTAACTTGACTAAAAAGTAGATTAAAAAAATGAAACCCTAACATTAACAAAAGAAACAGCAGAGTGCATACGCACTTTTCTTTTCATCACTTTCTCGGACGGCTTCACCTTCATCAGGTGGCCAACGGCTCTCCATTCTCCTCTTGGATTTTTTTTCAACTTTTTCTTATTAACCCTTTCAAACCCAAATATCCACAACAAGATTTTCTCAAGCTTTCACCATTATCATCAGGCCATCATCTTAGCAGATTGTAGACGACTTGGAAATTTCAACTTTTCTTGTTTTCCATCATCTTGGTAAGTTTAATTTTTCCTTTTTCAAGGTTTTTGATTTCTATATTATTATCTTTAGCTAATTTTTTTTGCATTTTCTTCTTTTTCCCCCCAATTTTCATCTATTTCTCCTAATTTTTGTTTTATTTTTATTTAATTAATTAAGGATGAAATTGTTGCAAAAGTAGTGCACCTCCGTGTAGGAAATAGGAATTGGGTAGGAATTACAAATAATAACATTGGGCAGGTCAAAAATATGGTAGTTGGCACATAATCGAAGCTATTTATCATTGAATTTAAAATAATTAATGATAAAGGATCATGGAATAATGAAGATCCAAACAGGAATTAAAATATTCTTGAACCTTTTTGGCGACAAATGAAACTGGTCGTCATGCGAATTCGGGAGTATGTCCTCTGGCTATTTAAATGCTAATGGTAATAATTTGCATCCGTGTGAAGTCCATTCTACAATAAGGCATGTTATTTTCATCCGTTTCCCTTAATTTTCCCAATTTTCATCTGTTCCCCCTAATTTTCAAATATTTTTTTTTTTGAGTTTGGGCAATTAGATTTATATTTTTATAATAAAATTTTAACTTTTTCAGGTTAAATTGATGAAATTGTGAAGGTGGTGTTGTTGCTTATCATGCCACTGATGGAAGTTTGTTATTCAAATGGTTTGTCTTGAATATGAGTTGGACTCTTTTATGGACTTTTTTAAGGATTGTAAAAGAATTTCAATATTTATTTTATTTATTTTTGTGTTTTTATTTGTGATAATTGGTGAACATTTGGATTGTATCTATTTATGTTTGTAAAGAATTTATAAAAACATGTGGTGAATTATGATATTTTAATGATGTTTATCATTCCAGGTTTTATGTATAACTTTTAAGAAATTTGTTATTATGTCAACTTAAATTTAGTTATGTTGGTGAATGCATTTTAGGAACTTAAGTTATCAATAACCATATTAAATTGTACACTAGCCATCAAGTTCAAGTGTAGAATGACCTGTGAAGTGTGAAGTACTTAACATTAAAATTGAAAAAAAAAAAAAAGTAAACTGATGAACCAATCGGTCAGACCAGTCGAACCGATCAGACCGCGAATTGACCGTCACTCCGGTTCGCTGGCCTGTCCGAGTTTAAAAACATTGCCCATAACCCCACCTTCCTTTCCTTCGAGAAAAACAAAAAACCCACCTTCATCTGTCAACTTCGTATCACGTGCACATATTAGTTTTTGGACTTTACACTCTCCGTACAATGTTAGGCACGTGGAGCTCTATTTAACACAATAATATTGAAATTGAAAGCGGTTACGTAACATACTTTTTCACTTTTTTGAATTTTTTTGGAAAACGGAAATCGTTGCGTTCCCCTCAACTGTGGTCCTATAAATGGTCCTCCTCATCGTCTTTATACTTCACACCGCCCCAATTTGTTTCCTTCTTTCCCCTCCTCCTTTGTTTCTGTAGCAAAACAATGGCAAAGAGTTTAGCCATAGCATCCCTCCAAATTCTGAGCCTGCTTTTACTAGCAAGCTTGGGACAATCAAAGAAAGTGTTCACAAATTTGACGGTTTACGACCATGAATTTCGAAGTGGAGATGGCCAGAGCGTTTTCCCAGTTGCAGGTCTTCCCAACGCAACCTGGGGCTTTAACCAATTTGGAACTGTTTTTGTCGTTGATAATACCTTGACCCAAAGCGATTCGTTCAAATCCGCACTAGTTGGTCGTTCGCAAGGCATTGCTGCAGTAGCATCCCTTGATAACACCAACGTAGAGCTTGTGATAACTTTTCTGTTCACTAATGGAAAGTACAGTGGTAGCACTGTGGAAATGAAAGGAATTTTCATACAGTCTATGGGTGTCAATGAACTTGCAATTTTAGGGGGAACCAAACAATTCCGGTATGCAACAGGGTATGCTACCTTTGAGGTGGTCAGCCAAGTAGGAGATCATCTTATTCTAAAGGTGAATCTCTACATTAGACAGGACATACCTGATGACTACCCTGGTATTGCTATTCATTAATAAAGGATATATTTAAATATGTACTAATTGAGGTGCACAGCCAGTACCCACCCAAAAGCTTTCAATTGCAATCATAATTTTGGAAAAATATAATGAATTGTTTGTACCTATATATTTTTATATGTAGTCTTTGTTTAATTTTTGAGCTAACAATCATCAAAGTGTTTCTTTTTTTATTTTTTCCTCTGTACCTATATATAGTTGGATAATTGCAGACAACGTTAGTATTTCTAACTAACAATTATGAAAATCAACCAACGTCAAAAGCAAGATAAAGTAGTAAGAAAGACTAACAGGGATAAAGTATATTAAATAGCATACCAAGATTTCCTTCAGTTTAATCATTAAACTTAATAGTCAAAAGTGTTGGAAACATGTACAGTGATACTTGTTAAAGCTTATACATCATTTTTCAGTTATGGTCCAGCTGTTTGCAATCAAAGTCATCGAAATATAGCTGATTAAACTTATAAGGAACTCCATCGAAAATAACTGCCTAAGTAACATTTAATCAAGCAATAAACAGGCAAGTTTCTAGTAGCATGATAAACCTAGCTGAGAGCGATTAGAAAACTCAATGTGGCCAAAAGTGAACTAAATTCTACAAAACAAAAGCATCAAACATTTCAGAAAATATTCTCTTAGCATGCTACCAAACGGGTGAATAAGTAACCAATCTTAAAAGTGCTCCCTTAAGTACGAATATTTGTGTTTCCTAATTTCTATTGCTTGGTAAATGCTTTAAACTTGAGATAATTCAAATTTCAAAGACAAGATCTCTAACTGTATATCTTCCCATAAACTCGATATCTTCAAAGAATCGAACATTTTTCTTCTCAAAAATCAATATAGTCATGAGATCATAAAATTTATAACTCATGGATCTTTCAGAATATCCAATAAAATAACAACTTACCATCTTTTAATCTAATTTCTTTTCAACTTTGACTTTGCACTTTTGGTCCTCAATGTTTTCATTTTGAAACATTATACTTCCCTAAATTTAAATAGTGACATTGAGGGTTTTAAAGTAAACTAGGATGCAAATTAGAATGAAATAGTATTAAATGGATCATACGAAATCTAATGAAACATTTTTTCTTCTATATTTTTTTTGTTTAACTTATTCACGCTAATAATATATCATATATTTCTTTTTGCAAACTAAGTTAATCCTATTTTTTTATTTGCACTTTAATAGGTTATTAATTGAATTTAAGATGAAATTGGCATTTTTTTCATGTTATATGAACTATTCAATGATAACTGAGGCACATAGATATTAAAATAAACATTTTAAATCTACAATATTGGAATGTTAAATTTTAATTGGCAGGAAAGATAATAAAAAATAAAAGATAATTTTTTAAAATTTCCTAGACTACTTCACATTGATACTTACCTTCACCAGTTTTTATAATCTAAGTGAAGGCAAGTATCAATGTAAAGTAATTTTAGGAATTCTTAACAAAACTACCTTTTATTTTTTATGTCTTTCCTGCTAATTAAAATCTAACATTCCAATATTGTAGTTTTAAAACATTTATTTTAATATTTATGTACCCTGATAATCATTTAATAGTTCATATAATATGTATAAAATGCCAACTTTGTTTCAAGCTCAATTAATAACCTATTAAAATACCAAAACAACGAAACAAAAATATCAAATTAGTGTACAAATAGTATATATTTCTTAAATTTTAAAGGATATTTAATTAAGCTTTCTAATTACCACTAGAAATAAAAATAATAAAAATCATTGTCAATTAATTATTAATAGTAAGAACAATAATATACACATATCATACCAAGTTTGAAACTAACCATGCAAAAGAAAAGAAACATATGATATACTACAAATATGAATAAATAAAATACAAAGAAGAAAAAGAAAAGTTTAACTAGCATTCTTATTACCCATTTAATACTATTTTATTCTAGTTTTGCATTTCAATTCATGCTAAAACCCTCAATATCACTATTTAAAATTTAAGAAAAATATAATGATTTAAAATCAAAATATTAGTGGTCAAAAGTGCTAAGTCAAAGTTGCTGACTAACAGTAATTTAATATTTGACCGTTAGTCATGGTTCTATTTCAGTTAGTTGTTTTAAATCTACCCAAAATCACAAATTTTTCGGATTAGATTTGTTTTGCTTGAAGCAGTCAAGACCAATTTGGCACAAGGGCTGAATAATGGGGACCAAAACTATGATTCTCTTAAAATTCATAAAAGTCATCAATACAGGTGAACTTTGTTCTAATCACGCTTGTCTCATAAGCATTTCTTGTTAGACATTTTGTTTTGTCTAATTCTTTTGTAAGAGTAGTCAATTTGAGACATTAAGACTTTATGAAAGTATGAAGTAAAGATTTAAAATAGTACCAAAGTGCTAGATATTGGGGGGTGCGAAAATAGATTGAAATTGTTGAGTCAGCAATTGTTTTCTGCGTGAGTGGTTGCCTGTAGCCATCAAGAATCCTCCCCGGATTGCATAGAAGTTCACAGCATTTCAATGTCTCCAGAGGCAACCGGAGAAGTCCATTAATCATTGAGAAGGATGATGGTGAAGGAATCAAAATAAAAAAAGGATGAGAAGGATGAAGGTGAAGGAATCAAATTAAAAAAGGATGAATTATACTTTATCCTCGTATAATTAAATATTTTTTCACATAATTCTCTTCTTATTTCAAAAGTTATAGCATTAATTGCGATATGTTCCCCTCAATTATGATCTATTTGCATTTAGCATCTTAAACTATCGAATTTAGTACTTTATTACCTTGCACTATTCATTTTTTTCCCCAAACAGAAAAGGATGGAATTTAAGAAATGAAGAGGAAGAAGAAAAATTTGAATCCAAAACTTTTATTCTTGCAGTCTCAACCTTAGTCAATAGACCAAGATTTCCTCAGCCTCATGACACTCTATTCAAGTTAGTTACGAATAAATAAAAGGGTTAATTTCACTTTGTCCCCCCAAACTTTGGATGATTATCCACTTCAGTCCCTAAACTTCAAAATGGATCACTTAAATCTCTAAACTTATAAATACCTCCCACTTAAGTTCCTAAACTTATAAAATGAGACACTTAAATCCTTAAACCCTTATAAAATGGGACACTTCGACCACCAATGGCATTCAGAATTTGTTAATAATTTTCCTTAAGTGGGAGATATTTATAAGTTTAGGGACTTAAGTGTCCCATTTTGAGGTTTAGGGACTGAAGTGGGTAATTATCCAAAGTTTGGGGGGACAAACTGGTATTAACCCTAAATAAAATTTCTTACCATTTATTAAAACAAGAACATAAGCAGCTCAAATCTGCATTTGTTCGTGAAATTCTCTTTTTCATTGACTGGAACTAAAGCCTTTTTATTCAAAAATAGCCATAAAAAGTTTGTTGAGTATAAATGAATTGGTCAAATGTACTATAAGTCAATAGTGTAAGGTCTTGAATGCTGCAATCGATACTTATGGTTCAAACTGCTACCAGCATTAGTTTAGAAGTGCAAATTGCAATTAACCAAATAAACAAATTGTACCACAGGAATCATTTGTACGCCACTGTTTGTGTGTTTGGCACGTGTTTGATGTGTGCATTTATGCACGAGACTTGTCATTGTTAAAACTTAAAACTCGTCTTTATCCCTATAACTTGGTCTTTGTTTGGGTTGGTTTGGTTAGAAAAGTCACATACTAGAGATTAAATACGCATACCAGAAATTAATTTCTCTCCATTGTTTGTGTTTCCTGGTGTAAGCTTAATATGCTTCCTCAATTTTTTATCTGGCGAGAAATTAATCGTAAAATTGCCAGGATATAACAATTTTTTTGATCCAAACATATTTGTCTTGTTCAATATGACTAAGTTGTCCATTTTGTTGCCTAAAAAAAAAGTTGTCCATTTAGTTTACGAGCTGAGAAGCCAAGTAACAAAAGCTAAGACAATATAAATGACATTTTAGGCAATGCTTAAGCTTTTTCTGATGCAGCCAAGTACATGTTCTGAAGATTGATGCCAAAACTTTTCAAAAATGGACGATGCTGAATACTAAAACAGCAATAACGTACAAACTTTCTCAACTACCCGCAAGACCATCAAATAGACGCAAGCAATTGTTTAGAAGGGATAATTTCAGAAACCTCCCTGAGGTTTCTAACAGTTTCATTGAGCTTTCATGAGGTTTTCAATATTATACTTACTTCCCTTGATGATAAACAATGACTATAATAGCTTTCATAATTTTTCCAAAGACAAGCCATTGCTAAAAAAGATAACAAAAAAAAAGGAAAACAATTCTTCTTGACCAGGCCAGATATTATGACCAAACTGTTGCAACCATGGCCATTAAATTATAACCTTTTATCACTCAAAAAAGGAAGAATTTTGGTAATTGAGGGGCTTGGCCGTTTTAGTAGGGAAAAGGTAAGGATTGTAAGTTTTATAACTGTCGATTTGGTAAGCAATGTATGAAAGAAACCTATAGAGAGGTAAAGATTATGAAAGTAAGAATTATGACAGTGGATTTTGACATCTAAAATGAAGAGTTTGTTCGTAAGAAAAGAAGTGATAAGAGTTTGAAAATTTGGGTAGATGTAGGAAATCATGGGATAAAAAATATTAGGACATTGGTTAAGTAATAAAACTCATAATTTTGTAATATAGAAGTGTATTCTTGACTTTTAAAAAATTTTAATGATTATTCATATTTTGAAAATTAGATGAGGACAATTTTGGGCATTCATATACTTTTTCGATCTTAAATCATCAAGGTGAAACCCAAATCTAAGTTTTAGAAGAGGTATATGTAATTTTCAAAATGTGAATGGAATTGTCCAAAATTGCCCTGAGGTTTCTGAAATTATCCCTTTTTATAAAGAATCTAATAATGAATATGGACGCATTTAACATTCGTACCGTTTATTTTCTTCTTAACATGATTACACATTATCTATAAAGGTATAAGGATTCTTATGCACCTAAAATTCTTGAAATTTACATGAAAGTAGACTAGCTAGTTAAGCTTGAATTGAGCTTGGAATGAATAACAATGAAGCTGAGAGCTAACATGATTTCAAGCTTGCTAAGGAAAAGCAAGCCAAAAAAAAAATATTTACAGTATTTGGCTCTGATTAGGCTCCTTTATAACCCTGAGACCTACACAACAAAGCCCAGCCATTTCCCAGAAGCCCTACAAAGAGAACCTCCATCACCAGATCGAGCATTTACATTAATAGCTAAAAGCATCAGAAACATTAACTGTTCTGTAGTTTGCAGATAAAGCCTAGGTACAACTGGAGATCATGTATTCCCTATTCTAAGTGCAGCAAACGTGGGAAATGTTAATTGATTTCTGTTGTGTTTGATGTCTTCTGATAAGGGATGTGAATGGTTGGGAAAATAGCGCAAGCCGAGCCGGAAATATTCTCCAAAAATAAGCATGTGTGGAATCATCAAACTTTTTCATTGTTCTCGCTTTACAGCAACAACAACTATTAATTATTTATACCTGGTGGAAGAAAAAACTATGTGTGACAGTAGATTGACTCAAAAACCAACTTCCGCCTCCAGCGCAAATCTTGGAAAAATACTTCTCTTTTACAGCATCTAGCATCAACTGATAAGAAAAAGATCTACAACCTAACTTCTTGTTAAAAGTTAAAAGAAGAAGAAGAAGAAGAAGATGGGTGTTAGTGGGTTCTTCTTCTAGTAGTCAAGGGCGCGATCATGTGTGGGAGGATTCTTATGCACCTAAACTTCTTTTGACGGGCTTGGGACCTTTCCCATTGCCTTGGTAGTGAATAGCACCGTGGCGAATTTTACAAATCCTTCAAGTAGGATAACCTATTCAGTATCTAAGCATATGAATGCATGTAGAACCAGAAAGTGTTGTATTTGCAGTAAGATTTACATTCTGTAGCCAGTCCAATTTAAGCAAAATTTCAATCACCAGCTCACTAATATTAAATAACAAAAGTTATCGAACACATTTAATACTTATGCATATTATCAAGATAAGACACATGTCAAATAAGGATGAGTAGAACCAATAACTCCTATAATGTTATCAGCGGCCTACAGGTCATTTCCAACATTTCCAGGCTTATTGAGTCCATGAACACAAAATTCAGTCTCCATACACTCCATAAATTTTCTATGCCAATAACAATACAATATTAATGAACAGTAAAATACAAAGGCATTTGCAGCAAAAATCAACTCCCATATTTCCCTCGATACTCAAAGCACCAAAAATTCTTACACCTGCTACAATTTCCAGTCACAAATGATTCGTATACTTCCAACTGATTTTACCCTTTTTTTTTTTTCCTTCTTCGAAAAGTCAAGATAACTTCTATTACTGGTGATTAACCAAATTTCAAGCAAAAATTTAACAACTAAATAAATAAAAACAAAAAGATCGGAACACCCAAAACAAATAAAACCTCCAAATTTCAGCTTTATTTTCTCAACAACCAAAGACCTTCATCAAAAAAAATAAATTAATAAATGTAAACAGCAATACACATTTCTACCTATAGAAAATTTTTTAAAACCACTAAATGACTGAAAAAAAACACCCAAATGAACCAAAGTCCAACACTTGATAGCACATTCTCACTCATCCAAAAAAAAAAGTTGCAAATTTCTACTTTATTTCTGCCCAAAACTCCAATAACATAGTCCTGTATATAAAAAAAATCATATTAGAGCCAACAAATAATGGGCCAAAAAAAGAAAGAAATGACACCCAAACTAATGAAGCGCTAAACTTGATAACAAATTCTGAATCATGCAAAAGACCACAATTATTCATCTATTAAAGAAAAATCATAACAAAGCCTCTGAATATTAGAAAACAAGAAGAACCCAAATCAATTAAAGACCAAAACTTTATTATTAGCCTTACCGACGATGCAGGTAGTGTATGTGGCCTTTGTGCTCAGCTGAGTGAGCGAGCGAGCGATGACTGGAACTTACCTTCCTTTTTACATTTATTACACTTAATAAGGGACGAATTCAGAAGGCGTGGAATTCTGTGCGTCAGATCTGCCACGCCTTTTTTGTGCATAGATGAGGAGTAAACAAGGCTGAAAGACAAACTAAAATTAAGTTTGATTCAATGAGAAGTCATTTCGATTTGATTCGACAATTAGCTAATTGTGAACAAGATTTATTTATTTTTTCCTCAAGTAGCACTATTTAATTATCTATAATCTAAGAGAGGGGAGGGAGAGCCCAACGAAGTTATATGAGAGGTTAGAAGGAAAAGACTTGTATGGACGAAAGATGTGCACTTTAATTTACAAAGTTGATAAAGTACGACACTCATCTTCTAACTTGGGATAAGTAACTTTTAAAGTAATTGCAGCGGGTGGGAGAGCTCCTATCCCTTGTTCCATCCCTGATTATCCCTGCCCCGCACCTCCTGCAGGTGCTCCCGCCCCCGCCCTACTATCATTTTTTGTTGTTTATGTGATTATATATAACACTAATAATAGATTTACTAATCATGTTTCTGAATTTTTTTTAAAAAAATTAACATGAGATAAAAATTAAAAATTATTTTGACCTTGTGAATCCGTTCTCTATAATTCTAAATAATTATCATTACTTTTTTTATAAACAACATGTCATAAAAAAAAAAAATATATATAAGGAGGGCTGTGGAAAAATCACATGTTTTCTTATTTTGGAGTATTATGTAATTATCTCTTTCAAATATTTATTAGCATCGAACACTAACGTGTATAAGGACCAAAGAAATGCCTCTAGTATCAAAAGATATGGCCTTATTTCGATAACGAGAACTCCACAGAATTATTATTATTTTTCTTTCTAATAAATTACTTTTTGTTTACCGATAAGTTCCTTTACTTGTGTTGACATATCTTCTTGCTTTTATTTTTATCATAAGATCATTTCTTTCACTTAGGTTTAGAGCTGGCAAAAAATCCCATAATTCAACAACCCGTTATCCATTAATTTTAAAGGATGGATTGGGTCAATTGAGTTATGATTTTGTTGGGTTGGATAAGAAAAATCCAACTTATTCATCAAATGGGTTAGATTTTTTATTTGAGCACCCAATACTCAACTTAATTAAAAGTATTCAAAACAATAAATATAAAATTCAATACACATATGTCCAACCACTTGCATTTGGACATGTGTTAATAATTCATTGACCAATTTGTATTCAAAATTCTCATATATATGTTTTCAATCAATTTTTTTAATTTTTATTTAGAAGAAAAAAGAAACTTGAAATAAAAAATCATGCTTATTTTACTTTTACAACAATAGTTAAACTTGCTTAACTTCTATAATAATTTATTATGCCTTTTAAGAGTATGTTGTTTTCCTCCCCTTTTTTTTTGTGGTTGTTCTCAAGTTACTACTTACTTCTGTTTGTTAATATTTCGTGTACATAGAATAGAGTTTTAAATTTGTTCTAATTGCATTCTTTTACTTTTCTCTAACTTGTTTTATTTCATAGTTAATAATTCCTCATCAATATTATAATACAACTGATAAGTGACTAATTTACGTAATAATTGTATGACATTTTATATTATTTTTAGTCACTTTGGTTATATTATTGGTAGAATATGAATCATTTTGGCTATAATTGGTGAATAAATGTTTTTAAGTGATTAAATGAGGTTTTTATCACTTTTTACTTGGATTTTGTGTATTTTGACAGTTTTGACACATTTTCGTATTTCGGCTATAACTTGAGTTACAATGATCGGATTGGGATGATTCTTGAACCCATTTGAAGATAAGAGATAGATCTACAACTTTGGTGAAGACATCTAAATCCAGTTTGAAGGTTTTCCAGGTCAAAATGCCGAATTACAATAGCAAATTTCTACTGGTCGAAACTGGAACAGGGCAATGAGCAGGTAAGGGTATTTCAGTCATTTCTCAGCCTACACAGATCCAAATGAGGTGATTCTTGATGCATTGGAAAGCTAACTCAAAGGGCTACAAGTTTTATGTTTTGGTCAAGAGCTAAATCAGCTTTTATCATCAAGAAAAGATCGGTTGAAGTTGGGCCAAAAACAGAGCAAGTGATCCGAACTCGGATCCACTATTCATCTGAACCCTCGGTTGTTTCTGGGTTAGTGGAACCGAGCTCGGATCCATACGGATCCGAGGTACTGTAGCAGCTCGGATCACAGGTCAGAAAAGGCTGCTCTGTACGCGTAAAACTCAATTTCACCTCCACCAACTCACATTGGATGCTATACATGTGAGAAACATTCCCAGCTGTAAAAGGGAGATGTAATCCTCATTTCTTGACCATCTTTCATCATTAAATAGCCAAATGCATTGCAAAAATAGGAGATTGGGAGTTCATAGCAGAAAAATAGAGAGAGCTACGGGAGAAGCTTGGAGTCTGCAGAAATGTAGCTCTTTCATCTTCCTAGTGTTAGTTTAGCTTAGTATAGAGTAGTGTAGCTTTTCCATTCTTGTTTATTATCTAGATTAGGATGAAGATGGAGGATGAAGAAGGCAAGGAAGAAAGCTCATGTGACAAGGGTTGTATTCCTTCCAAACTCTTTATCTTTTGTATTTGATTCCAAGTTTAGTTAATATACAAGTTCTGGATTTTGTGTTCATTATGTGTTTCTAAAGTTTATGCCTTGGGTTTGGTTGAACTTTCTATAATTGTTAGTGTTTATTATTTGGTTATTTGATTGCTATGATTTGAGCAAGTTATTTAGCACTTTGGCTCTTTAAATCATGATTAATCTGGTACCATTGATTGTGATTATCTAAGGTGTTGTTTCTGCAATGAAAATTGAGATTTAACACTAGTTCAAGAAGTGCTAAACATAGGGAGTACACTCACGAAAGTAGAGGTGCATCTATGTGATTTTAGTGATTCATTTCATGTAATTTCACTGAATAAATGAACTTGTAGCTAATTTCATAACCATGAGAATAGGTATGGATTAGTTATAAGTATAATTGATTCACTACGAAAGTAGGATTCAAATGCATAAGAAAATTACACCATAACTAGCCTAGATGTAGTAATTAATGATCCAAATATAGCACTTGCATGAGTAGTTAGGGATACCACAACCTAAGGAGCTTTTATTTGTTAATTTCTTGTATAAGTGCAGTAGGTTAAATTTCTTATCATTAATTGATAGTCTAAATAATAAAGAAACTTTAGTAATACCGGTAATTGTTCACTCTTCCTTGTGGGATCGACCCGATATATACCCTAAACTACTAGTTGATCTGTATACTTGCAGTGAACGGGTGTAATTCGGTTTTTTAACTTGTACGTATGTAAAATACCCGTCAAGTTTTTGGCGCCGTTGCCGGGGAAGATTTGGCAATATCGGTGTGAAGAGCAACTTTATTAGTTTAGACATAATATTAGTTATAATGTGAATGTTATTTTCTGTTATTTTTGTATTTTATGTGTATGTGTTTCATTACCTATTTTTCTTACTAATTTTGCTCTTAAGTTGTTTAAAAGCAATTTTAGGTAATGAGAAGGGTAGGACAATTTGGAGGACAATGCTTGAGAAATGGAAGATTGGTAATGGATGGTTACCAAGTGCAAAGCTCCTTTAATAGAGGTAACCAAGAATTTACTGAATGTATGTCTTTTGAAGATGGTTTAAGGTGCTTAAAGGCAAAATTTGATGTAATTAAGTTACAAGTTCAAATGGACACCATGATGCATGAAATTGAGCAGAGGAGGAATGTTAATGCGTTTAATTCTTATCATGTGATTTGTGACTTGTGTGGAAGTTATCATGCTACTAATACATGTATGCAAGCACAAAATGTGGATTATTATGATGAATTAGAGCATTACAATCCCTGTTTTGATCGATATAGTGCTAATTGGAGCAATTCTCCTGCTTATGGTTGGGATACTCAATGTGCATATAGTGATTTTCAAAATTTTTATGATTACCAACTTGAAAGTGTCCAATTAGAATCAAAACCATCTTGGGAGTTGGCAATAGAAAGAGTAGCTAATGATTCTAAGCCATCTTGGGAGTTAGCTTTAGAAAAATTAGCTAAGGCAACTTCCGACCGTTTTGATAGGATTGAGGAAAGAATAGATGAATTAGCTTCTCACTTTGGTAGAATACATGAGCAATTGAATGCATTGTGTGAAGTTATTTCCTCTAATAATTTGTAAAATGATCCTAGCATGAATGGTGGAAATGTTGTATGTGAAAATGGATTGCATTTGGATGAAAATGATGAATCTCAATTGTGTTTCAATGAGCAAATGTCCATTTCACATGATAATATCTTTGGAACTAACTTTGAGCCTCAAGAGGTGAGTTTTAATGACTCATTTTTCACCCCTCTTGAGGAGTGCAGTGAAAGTATAGGTTCTAAAGGTATTCCTGCCCAAGATACTCTTATGACATGTCCTTTGGTAAGTTCTCAAGTGGTGCATATTCAAGGTAATATCTATGGAACACTTGGGATAGGTAAGTCACTTTCATTTCTCACATCATTAGATCATGTGGCTTTTGCTATAAAGTCACCATTTAATGATCCACCACGACCTAAAATGGTGGATTATTCTTTAACCAAGCCTCCTTGAAAAATGAGGTTCAATAGTCGAGCCAACGACTATAAATAAAAGCGCTTATTGGGAGGCAACCCAATGTTTTGGTTATTTATGTTATTTTGGTGTGATTTTATGTTTAAAATATGTGTTTGAGTTATTTTGTTATTTTTCATTTGTAGGTATTGGAAATGAAAGCAAAAGTGACCAAATGAGGTGAAAAAGGCGAAGTTTGATCAAGGAACTCAACCCCTCGATTTGAGTAATTGTTGTTTTTGATTCGTTACAAGGGGTTAAAATGCATGTTTTGATCATTTTACATGTGCATGCATTGAGTATTTTAGCAAACAAATGATCTATGATGCATTTTGAGAAATTGGGGTATCATTTGTAATTATTCAAAAGTTGAATTTCTGCTAAATTTCACAGCAGAAAACGCATTTTTTAAGAAAACGCACCATAAAGTCGCGTATTCAGCGAATCGCGTTTTCAATTCTGCGCCTGCAGAAAAGAAAACGCGCTTTCAAAACGCGACTAGAAGGCGCGTTTTTAAGGAAGTCGCGTTTTAAAGCCTGATCAAAAATCGAAAACGCGCCTTCAGAAACGCGACATTAAGTCGCGTTTTTAAGCATAGCCGCGTTTTCGATCCTGCAAGATATGTGAAGAAACGCGACTTCATAAAACGCGGCTTGGTGGCGCGTTTTGATGAGTCGCGTTTTCTAAGCACTTTTTTTTTAAAAAAATGCAGCTTCCTTGATTCTCTTTTTCTTCTTTTCCTCATATATTTTCTTGTACCTTCAGTTGCTTATTGTGTATTTTTTATAGGTACATCACGAAAACAAGGGCTTGAAGTTACGGATCCCCATTTTGTTTTCTTAAGCCTTTGTTATCACTTTTGTTTCTCATTTTCCATTTTTAGGTTTATATCACTAATGGTTACCAAATGGAACTCATGAAGCAATGAAGACAAGCGAACAACGTACCTTGAAGCTTCATATTCAATCACATCATAGGGGAGCATTACTTTCTTTATCTTGATTTTCCTTTTTACACATTGAGGACAATGTGTATGTTAAGTGTGGGGGGAGAATTGAGATTACATATATTGTATGTGATTGACTTATTAGTTGCAAATGTTGGACTTGTGTTAAAATTCAAAATTTTTCTACAATCTTGTCCAAAATTGCAAACTTGCCTCAACATTTAAATTT